>NC_092090.1:2942304-3147304 GCF_045679555.1 Salvelinus alpinus | reverse complement strand
TACTATCCACATACTGTCATGTCTATACATCCCATCACATATATATATACTATCCACATACTGTCATGTCTATACATCCTATCACATATATATATACTATCCACATACTGTCATGTCTATACATCCCATCACATATATATATACTATCCACATACTGTCATGTCTATACATCCCATCACATATATATATACTATCCACATACTGTCATGTCTATACATCCTATCACATATATATATACTATCCACATACTGTCATGTCTATACATCCTATCACATATATATATACTATCCACATACTGTCATGTCTATACATCCCATCACATATATATATACTATCCACATACTTGTCATGTCTATACATCCTATCACATATATATATACTATCCACATACTGTCATGTCTATACATCCCATCACATATATATATACTATCCACATACTGTCATGTCTATACATCCTATCACATATATATATACTATCCACATACTGTCATGTCTATACATCCTATCACACATATATATACTATCCATATACTGTCATGTCTATACATCCCATCACATATATACTATCCACATACTATCCTCAATGTCTATACATCCCATATATACACTATTCTATTCTATGTATTCTACAGATATACTATTTAAACTGTCCATAATGTCTATACATCCCATCACATATACAGTACCAGTCCAAAGCTTGGACACACCCACTCATTCAAGGGTATTTTACTATTTTCTACAATGTAGAATAATATCGAAGACATCAGAACTATGAAATAACACGTATGGAATCATGTAGTAACCAACAAAAAGAATTAAAATCTAAACATATTTTTAGATTCTTTAAAGTAGCCCCTCTTTGCCTTGATAACAGCTTTGCACACTCTTGGTATTCTCTCATCCTATCACGGCTCAGGCTAAGACCCAGATGCAGACACAGGAGCCAGGTAGTACGAGTCTCAGAGTTCATTACAGTTCAAGGGGCAGGCGAAAGGTAAGTCAAGGTAGGCAAAAGGTTGTAATCCAAATCAGAGTTAAGCAGGTACAGGACAGCAGGCAGGATCAGATTCAGGACAGGTACAGGACAGCAGGCAGGATCAGATTCAGGACAGGTACAGGACGGCGGGCAGGATCAGATTCAGGACAGGTACAGGACGGCAGGCAGGATCAGATTCAGGACAGGTACAGGACAGCGGGCAGGATCAGATTCAGGACAGGTACAGGACAGCAGGCAGGATCAGATTCAGGACAGGTACAGGACTGCAGGCAGGATCAGATTCAGGGTCAGATTCAGGACAGGTACAGGACAGCGGGCAGGATCAGATTCAGGACAGGTACAGGACTGCAGGCAGGATCAGATTCAGGACAGGTACAGAACAGCAGGCAGGATCAGATTCAGGACAGGTACAGGACGGCAGGCAGGATCAGACTCAGGACAGGTACAGGACAGGTACAGGACAGCGGGCAGGATCAGACTCAGGACAGGTACAGGACAGGTACAGGACTGCAGGCAGGATCAGACTCAGGACAGGTACAGGACTGGTACAGGACAGCGGGCAGGATCAGACTCAGGAGAGGTACAGGACAGGTACAGGACTGCAGGCAGGATCAGATTCAGGACAGGTACAGAACAGCAGGCAGGATCAGATTCAGGACAGGTACAGAACAGCAGGCAGGATCAGATTCAGGACAGGTACAGGACAGCAGGCAGGATCAGATTCAGGACAGGTACAGAACAGCAGGCAGGATCAGATTCAGGACAGGTACAGGACGGCAGGCAGGATCAGATTCAGGACAGGTACAGGACGGCAGGCAGGATCAGACTCAGGACTGGTAGAAAGGTCAGAACAGGGAAGACTTAGAAAACCCAGCGCACGGGAACACACTGGTAGGACTTGAGGGGACAAGACGAACTGACAACAAACAAACAGAAAACGCAGGTATAAATACACATGGGATAATGAAAGGAGATGGAGACACCTGGTGGGGGGTGGAGACAGGCACAAAGACAGGTGAGGGGAGATGGGAGACACCTGGGGGGGGTGGAGACAGGCACAAAGACAGGTGAGGGGAGATGGGAGACACCTGGGGGGGGTGGAGACAGGCACAAAGACAGGTGAGGGGAGATGGGAGACACCTGGTGGGGGGTGGAGACAAGCACAAAGACAGGTGAGGGGAGATGGGAGACACCTGGTGGGGGGTGGGAGACAGGCACAAATACAGGTGAGGGGAGATGGAGACACCTGGTGGGGGGTGGAGACAGGCACAAAGACAGGTGAGGGGAGATGGGAGACACCTGGTGGGGGGTGGAGACAGGCACAAAGACAGGTGAGGGGAGATGGAGACACCTGGTGGGGGGTGGAGACAAGCACAAAGACAGGTGAGGGGAGATGGGAGACACCTGGTGGGGGGTGGATACATGCACAAATACAGGTGAGGAGAGATGGAGACACCTGGTGGGGGGTGGAGACAGGCACAAAGACAGGTGAGGGGAGATGGAGACACCTGGTGGGGGGTGGAGACAGGCACAAAGACAGGTGAGGGGAGATAGGAGACACCTGGTGGGGGGTGGAGACAGGCACAAAGACAGGTGAGGGGAGATGGGAGACACCTGGTGGGGGGTGGAGACAGGCACAAAGACCGGTGAAACTGATCAGGGTGTGACACCACCAGCTTCATGAGGTAGTCATCTGGAATGCATTTCAATTAACAGGTGTATCTTGTTAAAAGTTAATTTGTGGAATTTCTTTCTTTCTAAATGTGTTTGAGCCAATCAGTTGTATATAGCCCTATTTGGTAAAAGATTGAGCTTGCCTGGCTTAATGGACCAATAGAATATTTCTAAAATTATAAACCACGCCCATCCCAGGCAGGATAGAGAACACACTCCAAGTACAGTATCTGACACACAGAGAGACACAGAGAGAGAGAGAGAGACAGAGAGACACAGAGAGCGAGACAGACTTTTCTTTCCTAACAGGTCTGAAGGATAATCCACACAATCATCTGTCGCATTACATAAATCAGACATCATGAACATTTCCATCAATTTGTTTTCTTTATAACTTCTAGTAGATTCAATTTCAACTCTTGAGTTACCTTGTTGTTCCTCCTGGGGCCAGAGTTGCTCCAAGGAAAGGCCACTCTCCTGCCAGTGGATAGTCCTTCCCCCTACACTCTAACCACTAGGCTACCTACCGCCCCTACACTCTAACCACTAGCCTACCTACCGCCCCTACACTCTAACCACTAGGCTACCTACCGCCCCTACACTCTAACCACTAGGCTACCTACCGCCCCTACACACTAACCACTAGGCTACCTACCGCCCCTACACTCTAACCACTGAGCCACCCACCGCCCCTAGCACTCTAACCACTAGGCTACCTACCGCCCCTACACTCTAACCACTAGGCTACCTACCGCCCCTACACTCTAACCACTAGGCTACCTACCGCCCCTACACTCTAACCACTAGGCTACCTACCGCCCCTACACTCTAACCACTAGGCTACCCACCGCCCCTACACTCTAACCACTAGGCTACCTACCGCCCCTACACTCTAACCACTAGGCTACCTACCGCCCCTACACTCTAACCACTAGGCTACCTACCACCCTTACACACTAACCACTAGGCTACCTACCGCCCCTACACTCTAACCACTAGGCTACCTACCGCCCCTACACTCTAACCACGAGGCTACCTACCGCCCCTACACTCTAACCACTAGGCTACCTACCGCCCCTACACTCTAACCACTAGGCTACCTACCGCCCCTACACTCTAACCACTAGGCTACCTACCGCCCCTACACTCTAACCACTAGGCTACCTACCGCCCCTACACTCTAACAACTAGGCTACCTACCGCCCCTACACTCTAACCACTAGTCTACCTAACGCCCCTACACACTAACCACTAGTCTACCTACCGCCCCTACACACTAACCACTAGGCTCATCATTTACAAATGATGCATTTGTGTTTAGTGAGTCCTCCAGATCAGAGGCAGTAGGGATGACCAGGGATGTTCTCTGTTTAGTGAGTCCTCCAGATCAGAGGCAGTAGGGATGACCACGTGTTATGTCTACAGTATGTGAATCTCTCCCTGGTTAGAGTGAATATCACATTTCTGTTGGACCTTGTACGCAATTGATGATAAAAATAGATTTAATCCTTTTGTTTTTAGAACAGGCCTCCCCATTCAAGTCAATGATGTCATAATGGGTGGACCGTTGTGAGTGGACCGATAGGAGCGAAGCAGGAAGTAAAAGCCAGGAAGTGTACCCTTCTAATCTGTGCTGTTATTTAGATGAGTGTTTCTCGGAGTGTGACCACCTGCTGCTGTGTGCTACAGTGCTGCCATTAGGCCTGACACCCCCCTTTGGCTTAACTTGTAACAGAATAAGCCTCTTCGTCCAGCCTCTCTATAGCGTTAGGAGCTTTCCACGCTAAACTGAGATGAGCCCAAAGGAGCCGGAGCATCTGCTGGGAGCAGGCTTAGAGCTAATCCTATCCCATCTTCACCCACAGCCCTGCTACAGCCCCTGCGAAAGCTCTGTTCACCCGCTTCTTAGGTGAGAGTGAAAACAGAGCCTCTCCTCCCTCTTTTCCATCCTTCCCTCTCGTCTTCCTCCGCTAGCAAGCTGCTCACCCTCGCTTTATACTCCCAGTCCATATTCACCTAATAGGGAATTCTCCTCGCCCACAAATTGGGGGAAATCGAACGTTCTTTCCCATTGATCCGCTATTGTAAAAGAACCAACTTGGTAGATGATTTTTTTGCTACACGGAAATGAAAGCTGCTGTGTTGTAAAAGCTGCTGTGTTTTGCATTCGGGAAAGTATTCAGACCCCTTGACTTTTCTCCAAATTTTGTTACGTTACAGACTTATTCTAAAATGGATTAAATACATTTTTTCCCTCATCAATCTACACAAAATACCCCGTACTGACAAAGCAAAAACAGGTTTAGGAAATTTGCAAATGTATTAAAAAGAAATAACTGAAATATCACATTTACATAAGTATTCAGATCCTTTACTCAGTACTTTGTTGAAGCACCTTTGGCAGCGATTACAGCCTTGAGTCTTCTTGGGTATGACGCTACAAGCTTGGCACACCTGTATTTGGGGATTCTTCTCTGCCGATCCTCTCAAGCTCTCTCAGGTTGGATGGGGAGCATCGCTGCACAGCTATTTTCAGGTCTCTCCAGAGATGTTTGATCAGGTTCAAGGCTGGGCTCTGGCTGGGCCACTCAAGGACATTGAAACTTGTCTCGAAGCCACTCCTGTGTTGTCTTGGCTGTGTGCTTGGGGTCGTTGTCCTGTTGGAAGGTGAACATTCGCCCCAGTCTGAGGTCCTGAGCTCTCTGGAGCAGGTTTTCATCAAGGATCTCTCTGTACTTTTCTCCGTTCATCTTTCCCTCAATGCTGACTAGTCTCCCAGTCCCTGAAGCTGAAAGAAATCCCCACAGCATGGTGCAGCCATCACCATGCGTCACCGTAGGGACAATGCCAGGTTTCCTCCAGACGTGACACTTAGTATTCAGGCCAAAGAGTTCAATCTTGGTTTCATGAGACCAGAGAATCTTGTTTCTCATGGTCTGAGAGTCCTTTAGGTGCCTTTTGGCAAACTCCAAGCAGGCTGTCATATCTTTTACTGAGGAGTGGTTTCCGTCTGGCCACTCTACTATAAAGGCCTGATGGGTGGAGTGCTGCAGAGATGGTTGTCCTTCTAGAAGGTTCTCCCATCTCCACAGAGGAACTCTGGAGCTCTGTTAGAGTCACCATCGGGTTCTTGGTCACCATCTCAGATCTGTGCCTCGACACAATCTTGTCTCGAAGCTCTACACACATTTCCTTCGACCTCATGGCTTGGTTTTTACTCTGACATGCACTGCTAACTGTGGGACCTTATATAGACAGGTGTGTGTCTTTCCAAATCATGTCCAATCAGTTTAATTTACCACAGGTGGAGTCCAATCAAGTTGTAGAAACATCTCAAGGATGATCAATGGAAACAGGATGACCCTGAGCTCAATTTTGAGTCTCAGAGCAAAGGGTCTGAATACTTATATAAATAAGGTATTTCTGTTTTAATATTTTTTGACCTGTAAAAAATGTTAACCTGTTTTCACTTTGTCTTTATGGGGTATTGTGTGTAGATTGATGAAGACTTTTTTTTAAATCCATTTTCGAATAAGGCTGTAATGTGGATAAAGTCAAGGGGTCTGAATACTTTCCCGAATGCACTGTACATGTAACCAGGTCAAAAGTCCCGACCTACGGTTTGCAATGCTCCCAGGTAGGGAAATACAGGCTGTGAGAAGAGCCCTGTGGCTTCAGGCTATTCAGCGTGGGAGAGTGGGGAAATGTGGGGACCCGGTGTCCAAGTAGGCTACATGTTGCTATGTGTGTGAAAACATTTCATCACAGTTAAGACATTTAACTTGTTTAATCTAGTCCATTTGTAGCTCCACTCACTACCTGTAGCTGTACCGCTAGGCCATCATTGTAAAGAAGAATTTGTTCTTAACTGACTTGCCTAGTTAAATAAAGGTTAAATAAATACTTTTTTTTTTAAATACAGTCTGTTTGTTTGTGTTGTTGGTCTTGGTCGGTAGCTAGCTAGCTAGCTTAATGTTCCGGTCAGTAGCTAGCTAGCTTAATGTTCCGGTCGGTAGCTAGCTAGCTAGCTTAATGTTCCGGTCAGTAGCTAGCTAGCTTAATGTTCCGGTCGGTAGCTAGCTAGCTAGCTTAATGTTCCGGTCAGTAGCTAGCTAGCTTAATGTTCCGGTCAGTAGCTAGCTAGTTTAATGTTCCGGTCAGTAGCTAGCTAGCTTAATGTTCCAGTTGGTAGCTAGCTAGCTTAATGTTCCGGTCAGTAGCTAGCTAGCTTAATGTTCCAGTCGGTAGCTAGCTAGTTTAATGTTCCAGTCGGTAGCTAGCTAGTTTAATGTTCCGGTCGGTAGCTAGCTAGCTTAATGTTCCAGTTGGTAGCTAGCTAGCTTATTGGTAGCTAGCTAGCGCTCACTCACATGGCTAACGTTATTGCTGTCATGAAAAGGGGAAGGGAATTACATTTATCTAAGTTGTGAGAAGGCTCAGGAGCAGGGAATGTTGAAAAGTCATGTACTTTTCTTTAATGTAGTTTTGTAATTGACTAAAACAAGCAAAAAAAACTGAAAACTGTGTTTGAAAAAGTTAACGTTTTTGCTGTGAGCCAATGGAGTAACCTAGGTAACCACAGGTTGTTTTCCCCGCAGGCGGGCAGGGCAGCAACGTTCTGTCTAATACCGACTGGGTCTATCCTGACCTGACCTGCTAGTCACTCAGTCACTAACCTGCTCACCCTCACTCTATCCTGACCTGCTAGTCACTCAGTCACTAACCTGCTCACCCTCACTCTATCCTGACCTGCTAGTCACTCAGTAACTAACCTGCTCACCCTCACTCTATCCTGACCTGCTAGTCACTCAGTCACTCAGTAACTAACCTGCTCACCCTCACTCTATCCTGACCTGCTAGTCACTCAGTCACTCAGTAACTAACCTGCTCACCCTCACTCTATCCTGACCTGACCTGCTAGTCACTCAGTCACTCAGTAACTAACCTGCTCACCCTCACTCTATCCTGACCTGACCTGCTAGTCACTCAGTCACTAACCTGCTCACCCTCACTCTACCCTGACCTGACCTGCTAGTCATTCAGTCACTCAGTAACTAACCTGCTCACCCTCACTCTATCCTGACCTGCTAGTCACTCAGTCACTCAGTCACTAACCTGCTTACCCTCACTCTATCCTGACCTGACCTGCTAGTCACTCAGTCACTCAGTAACTAACCTGCTCACCCTCACTCTATCCTGACCTGTTAGTCACTCAGTCACTCAGTAACTAACCTGCTCACCCTCACTCTATCCTGACCTGCTAGTCACTCAGTCACTCAGTAACTAACCTGCTCACCCTCACTCTATCCTGACCTGCTAGTCACTCAGTCACTAACCTGCTCACCCTCACTACCCTGACCTGCTAGTCACTCAGTCACTCAGTCACTAACCTGCTCACCCTCACTCTATCCTGACCTGCTAGTCACTCAGTCACTCAGTAACTAACCTGCTCACCCTCACTCTATCCTGACCTGCTAGTCACTCAGTCACTCAGTAACTAACCTGCTCACCCTCACTCTATCCTGACCTGCTAGTCACTCAGCTCACTCAAGTAACTAACCTGCTCACCCTCACTCTATCCTGGCCTGACCTGCGCGAGTCACTGAGGCACTCAGCAGCTAACCTCTCCCAACGCCTCACTCTGATCCTGAGCTGACCTGCTAGTCACTCAGTCACTAACCTGCTCACCCTCACTAGCTACCCTGACCTGCTAGTCACTCAGTGCACTGAGTAACTAACCTGCTCACCCTCACTCTATCCTGACCTGCTAGTCACTCAGTCACTCAGTAACTAACCTGCTCACCCTCACTCTATCCTGGCCTGACCTGCTAGTCACTCAGTCACTCAGTAACTAACCTGTGCACCCTCACTCTATCCTGAGCTGACCTGCTAGTCACTCAGTCACTAACCTGCTCACCCTCACTCTACCCTGACCTGACCTGCTAGTCACTCAGTCACTCAGTAACTAACCTGCTCACCCTCACTCTATCCTGACCTGCTAGTCACTCAGTCACTCAGTCACTAACCTGCTCACCCTCACTCTATCCTGACCTGCTAGTCACTCAGTCACTCAGTAACTAACCTGCTCACCCTCACTCTATCCTGACCTGACCTGCTAGTCACTCAGTAACTAACCTGCTCACCCTCACTCTATCCTGACCTGCTAGTCACTCAGTCACTCAGTAACTAACCTGCTCACCCTCACTCTATCCTGGCCTGACCTGCTAGTCACTCAGTCACTCAGTAACTAACCTGCTCACCCTCACTCTATCCTGAGCTGACCTGCTAGTCACTCAGTCACTAACCTGCTCACCCTCACTCTACCCTGACCTGACCTGCTAGTCACTCAGTCACTCAGTAGCTAACCTGCTCACCCTCACTCTATCCTGACCTGACCTGCTAGTCACTCAGTCACTCAGTAACTAAACCTGCTCACACCTCACTCTATCCTGACCTGCTGAGTCACTCAGTCACTCAGTAACTAACCTGCTCACCCTCACTCTATCCTGACCTGACCTGCTAGTCACTCAGTCACTCAGTAACTAACCTGCTCACCCTCACTCTATCCTGACCTGCTAGTCACTCAGTAACTAACCTGCTCACCCTCACTCTATCCTGACCTGCTAGTCACTCAGTCACTCAGTAACTAACCTGCTCACCCTCACTCTATCCTGACATTTTAGTCACTCAGTCACTCAGTAACTAACCTGCTCACCCTCACTCTATCCTGACCTGCTAGTTACTCAGTAACTAACCTGTTCACTCAGAGGACTCAGAGATTACTCACAGCGCTTACTGAAATGACTGATGCTGATCATCTACCTATTTGCCCAGCGTCGTCCAGGTTAGGGGAGGGTTTGGCCGGCAGGGATGTCCTCGTCCCATCGCGCATTAGCGACTCCTGTGGCGGGCCGGGCGCAGTGCACGCTGACGGTCACCAGCTGTACAGTGTTTCCTCCGACACGTTGGTGCGGCTGGCTTCCGGCTTAAGCGGGCATTGTGTCAAGAAGCAGTGCGGCTTGGCTGGGTTGTGTTTCGGAGGACACACGGCTCTCGACCTTCGCCTCTCCCGAGTCCGTACGGGAGTTGCAGCGATGGGACAAGACTGTAACTACCAATTGGAAACCACGAAATTGGGGAGGAAAAGTTTTTTTTTTTTTTTTAAAGAACCCAGTTGAACAGAGATTCAGGAGTGGTGCCTGAGGCAGCGTTTTCCACCACCGTCAACAAAACACCAAATGATGGAATTTCTCGTGGACGAATAGTGTCGCATCCCTCCAATAGAGTCCCAGACACTTGTATAATCTATATCAAGGTGCATTGAAGCTGTTCTGGCTCGTGGTGACCCAACGCCCTATTAAAACACCTTCTGCTGGTGTTTCGTTTATTTTGGCAGTTACCTGTATGTCCTGTATTAGCAAGGAGAGAAGAGAGAATATGAGGGGGAGGGGTAGAGTAGAGAGGAGGCCTGGAGGGTAGAGGAGGAGGACAGAAGAGGAGAGGAGAGGAGAGGAGAGGAGAGGAGAGGAGAGGAGAGGGGCCCAAAAAAATGTGGAAAATGTTCAGCAACTCTCAGAAGACAACGGGACATTTACTTCAAAAATACGTATTTATTATTAAACCAACCAAAACCATTTCCCTGTATCAAATCAAATCAAGTTTATTTTATATAGCCCTTCGTACATCAGCTAATATCTCGAAGTGCTGTACAGAAACCCAGCCTAAAACCCCAAACAGCAAGCAATGCAGGTGTAGAAGCACGGCGGCTAGGAAAAACTCCCTAGAAAGGCCAAAACCTAGGAAGAAACCTAGAGAGGAACCAGGCTATGAGGGATGGCCAGTCCTCTTCTGGCTGTGCCTGGTGGAGATTATAACAGAACATGGCCAAGATGTTCAAATGTTAATAAATGACCAGCATGGTCAAATAATCATCAGGAGTAAATGTCAGTTGGCTTTTCATAGCCGATCATTAAGAGTATCTCTACCGCTCCTGCGGTCTCTAGAGAGCAATCAACAGGGCATAGACAAGGTAGGGTTCTCTGTTAGACTACTGGTCTGGACCATAGAGACAGAACGAGAGGAGATAGGAGGAGATGAGAGGAGATAGGAGGAGAGGGACTCTACTCTCACACTCAACACCCTCAGAACCGGAACCCTCACAACAGGATCCCTCACAACAGGAACCCTCACAACCGGAACCCTCACAACCGGAACCCCCACAACAGGAACCATCACAACCGGAACCCTCACAACAGGAACCCTCACAACCGGAACCCTCACAACAGGAACCCTCACAATAGGAACCCTCACAACAGAAACCCTCACAACAGGAACCCTCACAACCGGAACCCTCACAACAGGAACCCTCACAACAGAAACCCTCACAACCGGATCCCTCACAACCGGATCCCTCACAACAGGACCCCTCACAACCGGAACCCTCACAACAGGACCCCTCTCAACAGGAACCTTCACAACCGGAACCCTTACAACAGGAACCCTCACAACAGGAACCCTCACAACCGGAACCCTCAACACAGGAACCCTCACAACAGGAACCCTCACAACAGGAACCCTCTCAACAGGAACCCTCACAACCGGAACCCTCACAACAGGAACCCTCACAACCGGAACCCCCACAACAGGAACCCTCACAACCGGAACCCTCACAACAGGACCCCTCACAACCGGAACCCTCACAACAGGACCCCTCTCAACAGGAACCCTCACAACCGGAACCCTCACAACAGGAACCCTCACAACAGGAACCCTCACAACCGGATCCCTCACAACCGGATCCCTCACAACAGAAACCCTCACAACAGGAACCCTCACAACCGGAACCCTCTCAACAGGAACCCTCACAACCGGAACCCTCTCAACAGGAACCCTCACAACCGGAACCCTCACAACCGGAACCCTCACAACCGGAACCCTCACAACCGGAACCCTCACAACAGGAACCCTCACAACCGGAACCCTCACAACAGTAACCCTCACAACAGGAACCCTCACAACCGGAACCCTCACATCCGGAACCCTCACAACCGGAACCCTCACAACCGGAACCCTCACAACCGGAACCCTCACAACCGGAACCCTCACAACAGGAACCCTCACAACAGGAACCCTCACAATAGGAACCCTCACAACCGTATCCCTCACAACCGGAACCCTCACAACAGGAACCCTCACAACCGGAACCCTCACAACCGGAACCCTCACAACAGGAACCCTCACACTCCTATTGATAAACTCCTATGGATTTCTTTCCGCACCTTGTGATTGACATCATGGCCTGTCTAGCAGGTCTCAACCAGGTTGGCCAATGTGGCAGATTACCTGACAATGTGTAAATGATGCCCAGGCTGACAGTGAGCACTAGTTCCCCCTTGTGGTTTCTCTGAGCATGAACACAATTACTCCACCATGTAGTTATACTGAACAAAAATATAAACGTGACAATTTCAAAGATTTTATTGAGTTACAGTTCATATAAGGAAATCAGTAATTCATAAGGCCCTAATCTATGGATTTCAGTTGACTGGGCAGGGGCACAGCCATGAGTGGGCCTGGAAGGGCATAGGCCCACCCACTTGACAGCCAGGCCCACCCACTGGTGAGCCAGGCCCAGCCAATCAGAATACATTTTTCTCCACCCCTTCTCGCCGGATGTGAAGGTCTTGGGCTGCTAAATTCTCTAAACATTCACATCTCTGGCAACAGCTCTGGTAGACATTCCTGCAGTCAGCATGACAATTGCACGCTCCCTCAAAACTTGAGACATCTGTGGTATTGTGTGCCCCCCAAGCACAAGGTGCTCCTGTGTAATGATCACGCTGTTTAATGAGCTTCTTGTTATGCCACACCTGTAAAGTGGATTATCTTGGCAAAGGAGAAATGCTCACTAATAGGGATGTGAACAAATTTGTGCCCAAAATTTGAGAGAAATAAGCGTTTTGTGCGTATGGAACATTTCCGGGGAAAACAATGTTTGGTCATGAAACATGGAACCAAATCTTTACATGTCGCATTTATATTTTTGTTCAGTGTTGAAGTATTTTTCACCTCGCTGTTTTTACCCACAGACAAAACACATCACAGTCAACACAATGAAGCCTAGCCATACAAAACGACGAAATAAAACCCCCAAATAAACCCCTAATAAATAACTTGACCACTCTATTTTAGCTAGCTAACTATGACTTAAGTTCAACCGAAACACACTTTGGTACCAACCGAGTTGTCCCTCCTGCCTGGTACTGCGCGCTAACCACAGTACCAAGAGTACCAACATGCGTGGAAATGATCACGTCCATCTCTCAGCTGCTATGTGACTTTAGAGACCACCAGGTGCACGTTCACTCTAGTCCACTGGATGGCGCTGTTTACCAACATACCGGTAACTTCCTGTCCCAGACTTGACACCATGAAACAGCGCCATCTAATAAAAGGAGAAAACAGAGATGCTTGGAAAGTGAAACTCCAAGGACTCCAAGTATAGATTCTTGCCTGGTTTTTATAGAGCTCGCCAGCTTGTAGTCCTTAAAACCCTTATATGAGTTACCTCTGGTTCGTTCAGCCGTTCCTATGGCGAAAATGAATGGGGAAAGAATAGGGTTTTGGGATAAACGCCCGAAAATAAGGTCTGAGTAAACACAGGCTTAGGAGATCTTATAGGTTTTGTTCTATGAGATAATATCAGTCAATTAACGTCACCATTATGAAGTCTTTCGTTCTAGCATATATTTGCATATTTCCGTTAAGGAACACCTACTCTATGAAGTGCGTGTGTGCAAAATCTCAATTTACCCTTGCGCTCCTTCTAAACAAAGCTTTTTTGTTTATTTTGGCAAAGGGTAAGGTCTAAAAAAAAATTGTCCACTCTGTTCGTAACATATTAACGTTTTTGGGAACAGAAACATTTATTGAGATCGTTTGTTTAATCGATGAGAACATTTCGTTCCATCTTCTCCCACTGCAGACCACTGTGCTTCCTCTCACCACCATATTCGGTAGTGAGAGGAAACCCCCAAGCGGATGCTTCACATTTATACATCCGGTGAAATGTCTGTCTCATTATATTTGTGGCTCTGCGAAGTTTAAGAAGTATGAATGCCCTGCATCTGCAGAGCCGCATCACCGTAAATACTGTTCGGACAATGCAGAAACCAGTTTGACCATAAATCGGCTTTGCTAAAACGCTTGACTCACCGTACAGACAACCAGGAAAAAGCTACACCCGGAAGTAATTCCTCCAGCTGTTAGTGTTGGTGTGAGTTGTGAGAGAGAGAGAGAGAGGGAGGGTGAAGATGGTGGTTGTTTGTGGATTTCTTTGGGATGAAAATAATACACCGTATAAAAATGTAACCTGAAGACATACATCCACGTCTGGTCTCGAAACAAGGAACATTGTGGTAAGAAAGCGACAGATAACGTTAAAGCTGAGTTTGGCGAGTTACCTTAACTATGCTAACAGAATTGGCAGTATTGTCACAGATACAACAACGGGATGGGTTAGTTATACACATATTTGGTATTGTTATGCTAACTGGCTAGCTAGCTTTGATTTAGCTAGGAACAATTGTTGGTCAATTAGGGCAAAATAGCAACCATTGTAACATGTTGTCAATGCTAGCTAACGTTAATCACGACTTGTGAAGAGCGATTGCTTTCTTATTGGTTTGAATGATTGCTGAAGTTAATAATTGTAGCTAGTTTAGGTAATGTAATTGACCATTTTAATCCGTTCATACATCCGCTGCTGTGTGTCTGTCGCTCAAACCGATATGACAAATGTGTTGTGGGGAATAATCATGCAAAAATGTTTCACACATTAGTTACTAGTAACGTTAGCTACTAAAGAAACATGTTCAAACCAGAATAAATGTTCTTCAGAAAGTACTGATCAAATGAATTGCTAGTAGATCAGATATGACAGGTGAGTTCTTCTCGTAACACAGTAAACCAAAGAGACGATGTGGACTGGATCAGAACTATGTGGCATGTGTGGGTAGTCATAACCTGTCACTGGCTATCACTGCATGTACGAGCCTACTAGTCCAGGCTATTTAAAGAGTGTATGGGGTGTGACCGTAGGCAGGCTTTGTAGACAACATACCAGACCCGACTATTAGGAAATGAGTGCGTTTCCTCAACTGCAGAGGAAGGTGGAGCTTGACTGAATGATAGCCGATACTACAGCCACGGTTGTGCTGTTTCTCTACTCGTTGTGTGGATAGCTGCACCTAGACATGACAGTGTGCTGTTTCTCTACTCGTTGTGTGGATAGCTGCATCTAGACATGACAGCGTGCTGTTTCTCTACTCGTTGTGTGGATAGCTGCATCTAGACATGACAGTGTGTTGTTTCTCTACTCGTTGTGTGGATAGCTGCACCTAGACATGACAGTGTGCTGTTTCTCTACTCGTTGTGTGGATAGCTGCACCTAGACATGACAGTGTGCTGTTTCTCTACTCGTTGTGTGGATAGCTGCATCTAGACATGACAGTGTGCTGTTTCTCTACTCGTTGTGTGGATAGCTGCATCTAGACATGACAGCGTGCTGTTTCTCTACTCGTTGTGTGGATAGCTGCATCTAGACATGACAGTGTGTTGTTTCTCTACTCGTTGTGTGGATAGCTGCACCTAGACATGACAGTGTGCTGTTTCTCTACTGCGTTGTGCGGATAGCTGCAACCTAGACATGACAGTGTGCTGTTTCCTCTACTCGTTGCGTGTGGACAGCCTGCACCTAGACATGACAGTGTGCTGTTTCTCTACTCGTTGTGTGGATAGCTGCATCTAGACATGACAGCGTCCTAAATGACACCCTATTCCCCTTTATAGTGTCATTGGGGACACACACTATGTTATTCAGGGCAAGCTCATTGTAACTCTTGGGCATCTAAATGCCCAGCCTAGTTAACATTAAACCTGGCCTGGATCATATTTATACACAAATGACACATCTGACCTTTAGACTCAAGTAGGTGAATGTGTTTGTACATCCAGACAGGGGTGTGGGAGACAGATGCATGGATGTGTGTTTATACAGACAGGGGTGAGGGAGACAGATACATGGATGTGTGTTTGTACAGACAGACAGGGGTGTGGGAGAAAGCTACATGGATGTGTGTTTGTACAGACAGACAGGGGTGTGGGAGAAAGCTACATGGATGTGTGTTTGTACAGACAGGGGTGAGGGAGAAAGCTACATGGATGTGTGTTTGTACAGACAGACAGGGGTGTGGGGGAAAGCTACATGGATGTGTGTTTGTACAGACAGGGGTGAGGGAGAAAGCTACATGGATGTGTGTTTGTACAGACAGACAGGGGTGTGGGGGACAAGCTACATGGATGTGTGTCTGCACAGACAGACAGGGGGTGTGGAAAGCTACATGGATGTGTGTTTGTACAGACAGGGGTGAGGGCAGAAAGCTACATGGATGTGTGTTTGTACAGACAGACAGGGGTGTGGGAGAAAGCTACATGGATGTGTGTTTGTACAGACAGACAGGGGGTGTGGGAGAAAGCTACATGGATGTGTGTTTGTACAGACAGACAGGGGTGTGGGAGAAAGCTGACATGGATGTGTGTTTGCACAGACAGACAGGGGTGTGGGAGAAAGCTACATGGATGTGTGTTTGTACAGACAGACAGGGGTGTGGGAGAAAGCTACATGGATGTGTGTTTGTAGAGACAGACAGGGGTGTGGGAGAAAGCTCACATGGATGTGTGTTTGTACAGACAGACAGGGGTGTGGGAGAAAGCTGCATGGATGTGTGTTTGTAGACAGACAGGGGTGTGGGAGAAAGCTACATGGATGTGTGTTTGTACAGACAGGGGTGTGGGAGAAAGCTACATGGATGTGTGTTTGTACAGACAGGGGTGAGGGAGAAAGCTACATGGATGTGTGTTGAGTACAGACAGACAGGGGTGTGGGGGAAAGCTACATGGATGTGTGTTTGTACAGACAGGGGTGTGGGAGAAAGCTACATGGATGTGTGTTTGTACAGACAGGGGTGTGGGAGAAAGCTACATGGATGTGTGTTTGTACAGACAGGGGTGTGGGAGAAAGCTACATGGATGTGTGTTTGTACAGACAGGGGTGAGGGAGAAAGCTACATGGATGTGTGTTTGTAGCAGACAGACAGGGGTGTGGGAGAAAGCTACATGGATGTGTGTTTGTACAGACAGGGGTGTGGGGAGAGAAAGATACATGGATGTGTGTTTGTACAGACAGACAGGGGTGTGGGGGAGAAAGCTACATGGATGTGTGTTTGTACAGACAGGGGTGTGGGAGAAAGTCAGACATGGGTGTGTGTTTGTACAGACAGACAGGGGTGTGGGAGAAAGCTACATGGATGTGTGTTTGTACAGACAGGGGTGAGGGAGAAAGCTACATGGATGTGTGTTTGTACAGACAGACAGGGGTGTGGGAGAAAGCTACATGGATGTGTGTTTGTACAGACAGGGGTGAGGGAGAAAGCTACATGGATGTGTGTTTGTACAGACAGACAGGGGTGTGGGAGAAAGCTACATGGATGTGTGTTTGTACAGACAGACAGGGGTGTGGGAGAAAGCTACATGGATGTGTGTTTGTACAGACAGGGGTGAGGGAGAAAGCTACATGGATGTGTGTTTGTACAGACAGACAGGGGTGGGGGAGAAAGCTACATGGATGTGTGTTTGTACAGACAGACAGGGGTGTGGGAGAAAGCTACATGGATGTGTGTTTGTACAGACAGACAGGGGTGTGGGAGAAAGCTACATGGATGTGTGTTTGTACAGACAGACAGGGGTGTGGGAGAAAGCTACATGGATGTGTGTTTGTACAGACAGACAGGGGTGTGGGAGAAAGCTACATGGATGTGTGTTTGTACAGACAGACAGGGGTGTGGGAGAAAGCTACATGGATGTGTGTTTGTACAGACAGACAGGGGTGTGGGAGAAAGCTACATGGATGTGTGTTTGTACAGACAGGGGTGTGGGAGAAAGCTACATGGATGTGTGTTTGTACAGACAGGGGTGTGGGAGAAAGCTACATGGATGTGTGTTTGTACAGACAGGGGTGAGGGAGAAAGCTACATGGATGTGTGTTTGTACAGACAGACAGGGGTGTGGGAGAAAGCTACATGGATGTGTGTTTGTACAGACAGGGGTGTGGGAGAAAGCTACATGGATGTGTGTTTGTACAGACAGGGGTGTGGGAGAAAGCTACATGGATGTGTGTTTGTACAGACAGGGGTGTGGGAGAAAGCTACATGGATGTGTGTTTGTACAGACAGGGGTGAGGGAGAAAGCTACATGGATGTGTGTTTGTACAGACAGACAGGGGTGTGGGAGAAAGCTACATGGATGTGTGTTTGTACAGACAGGGGTGTGGGAGAAAGATACATGGATGTGTGTTTGTACAGACAGACAGGGGTGTGGGAGAAAGCTACATGGATGTGTGTTTGTACAGACAGGGGTGTGGGAGAAAGCTACATGGATGTGTGTTTGTACAGACAGGGGTGTGGGAGAAAGCTACATGGATGTGTGTTTGTACAGACAGACAGGGGTGTGGGAGAAAGATACATGGATGTGTGTTTGTACAGACAGGGGTGTGGGAGAAAGCTACATGGATGTGTGTTTGTACAGACAGGGGTGTGGGAGAAAGCTACATGGATGTGTGTTTGTACAGACAGGGGTGTGGGAGAAAGATACATGGATGTGTGTTTGTACAGACAGGGGTGTGGGAGAAAGATACATGGATGTGTGTTTGTACAGACAGGGGTGTGGGAGAAAGCTACATGGATGTGTGTTTGTACAGACAGACAGGGGTGTGGGAGAAAGCTACATGGATGTGTGTTTGTACAGACAGGGGTGTGGGAGAAAGATACATGGATGTGTGTTTGTACAGACAGACAGGGGTGTGGGAGAAAGCTACATGGATGTGTGTTTGTACAGACAGGGGTGTGGGAGAAAGCTACATGGATGTGTGTTTGTGTCCCCATCAGGGAAATATGCTGTTGTGGAAGGGATAGAAGCCAGTGTGCAGATCTGTGAGAACACACACAGACACACACACACACACTTGGCACTCCACCACCTCACATTGCTGACACACTTCCGTGGCTCATGGTCTAACATGGTGTGTGTTTGCGCAGGTATTTGGGCCTGGATGAGGTCTTGTAGCCAACAACGTTCCCCTACTCCCCCAACACAGCAGGCCAGAGGAGAGGAGTAGACAGACGTTAGAAGGGCCATTGTGAAGAGGACACACTGAGGTGAGTTACATCTGGTTGGTGTGTTGTGGAGACGGCTATTACACCTCGTTTAGATACTACTAGTTCTACACAACATACAGACAGAGGCTAGGGCTTCCTGTAGGCTAGGGCTTCCTGTAGGCTAGGGCTTCCTGTAGGCTAGGGCTTCCTGTAGACTAGTGGCTTCCTGTAGGCTAGGGGCTTCCTGTAGGCTAGGGCTTCCTGTAGGCTAGGGCTTCCTGTAGGCTAGGGCTTCCTGTAGGCTAGGGGCTTCCTGTAGGCTAGGGCTTCCTGTAGGCTAGGGGCTTCCTGTAGGCTAGGGGCTTCCTGTAGGCTAGGGGCTTCCTGTAGGCTAGGGGCTTCCTGTAGGCTAGGGCTTCCTGTAGGCTAGGGGCTTCCTGTAGGCTAGGGGCTTCCTGTAGGCTAGGGGCTTCCTGTAGGCTAGGGCTTCCTGTAGGCTAGGGCTTCCTGTAGGCTAGGGGCTTCCTGTAGGCTAGGGCTTCCTGTAGGCTAGGGGCTTCCTGTAGGCTAGGGGCTTCCTGTAGGCTAGGGGCTTCCTGTAGGCTAGGGGCTTCCTGTAGGCTAGGGGCTTCCTGTAGGCTAGGGGCTTCCTGTAGGCTAGGGCTTCCTGTAGGCTAGGGGCTTCCTGTAGGCTAGGGGCTTCCTGTAGGCTAGGGGCTTCCTGTAGGCTAGGGGCTTCCTGTAGGCTAGGGGCTTCCTTTAGGCTAGGGGCTTCCTGTAGGCTAGGGGCTTCCTGTAGGCTAGGGGCTTCCTGTAGGCTAGGGGCTTCCTGTAGGCTAGGGGCTTCCTGTAGGCTAGGGCTTCCTGTAGGCTAGGGGCTTCCTGTAGGCTAGGGGCTTCCTGTAGGCTAGGGCTTCCTGTAGGCTAGGGGCTTCCTGTAGGCTAGGGCTTCCTGTAGGCTAGGGGCTTCCTGTAGAAGGAGGAGGACTGGCTTAGGGTTGGTCGTGGAGTAGGGGTCAAATAAAACATCTACACAACATACAGGGTAGGACCAAACAAATAGGTTCCCAGGTCTGGTGTCTGTCTACTACAGTTATGTAGGGGGTAACCTGTAGCCCAGGTCTGGTGTCTGTCTACTACAGTTATGTAGGGGGTAACCTGTAGCCCAGGTCTGGTGTCTGTCTACTACAGTTATGTAGGGGGTAACCTGTAGCCCAGGTCTGGTGTCTGTCTACTACAGTTATGTAGGGGGTAACCTGTAGCCCAGGTCTGGTGTCTGTCTACTACAGTTATGTAGGGGGTAACCTGTAGCCCAGGTCTGGTGTCTGTCTACTACAGTTATGTAGGGGGTAACCTGTAGCCCAGGTCTGGTGTCTGTCTACTACAGTTATGTAGGGGGTAACCTGTAGCCCAGGTCTGGTGTCTGTCTACTACAGTTATGTAGGGGGTAACCTGTAGCCCAGGTCTGGTGTCTGTCTACTACAGTTATGTAGGGGGTAACCTGTAGCCCAGGTCTGGTGTCTGTCTACTACAGTTATGTAGGGGGTAACCTGTAGCCCAGGTCTGGTGTCTGTCTACTACAGTTATGTAGGGGGTAACCTGTAGCCCAGGTCTGGTGTCTGTCTACTACAGTTATGTAGGGGGTAACCTGTAGCCCAGGTCTGGTGTCTGTCTACTACAGTTATGTAGGGGGTAACCTGTAGCCCAGGTCTGGTGTCTGTCTACTACAGTTATGTAGGGGGTAACCTGTAGCCCAGGTCTGGTGTCTGTCTACTACGGTTATGTAGGGGGTAACCTGTAGCCCAGGTCTGGTGTCTGTCTACTACAGTTATGTAGGGGATAACCTGTAGCCCAGGTCTGGTGTCTGTCTACTACGGTTATGTAGGGGGTAACCTGTAGCCCAGGTCTGGTGTCTGTCTACTACGGTTATGTAGGGGATAACCTGTAGCCCAGGTCTGGTGTCTGTCTACTACAGTCATGTAGGGGGTAACCTGTAGCCCAGGTCTGGTGTCTGTCTACTACAGTTATGTAGGGGGTAACCTGTAGCCCAGGTCTGTTGTCTGTCTACTACAGTTATGTAGGGGGTAACCTGTAGCCCAGGTCTGGTGTCTGTCTACTACAGTTATGTAGGGGGTAACCTGTAGCCCAGGTCTGGTGTCTGTCTACTACAGTTATGTAGGGGGTAACCTGTAGCCCAGGTCTGGTGTCTGTCTACTACAGTTATGTAGGGGGTAACCTGTAGCCCAGGTCTGGTGTCTGTCTACTACAGTTATGAAATGGGACTGTGAAGAGACACAGCCCTATGTGCAGTTAGGTGTTCTTTAATCTGGTTGTATTGGTACCTTGAGTTACCTGGGTTACCAGAGAGTTCCATGTAGTCATGGCTCGATTTAATACTGTGTGTTTCCCAGCCTCTGTTCTGGACCTGGGGACGGTGAAGAGACCTCTGGTTGCATGTGTTGTACCGACGAGTGTCTGAACTGTGTGCCAACTGTTTGAACAGGGAGTAACATCAACACCTCGTACAAAGACCAATTAGTGATGTCTACATTTGAGTCATTAAGCTCTTATCCAGACGGACTTATCAAATTATCTGTACTAGGGGCGACGCTCTGATGAGGTCAGATACCTAGGCTGTACTAGGGGTGACTCTCTGACGAGGTCAGATACCTAGGCTGTACTAGGGGTGACTCTCTGACGAGGTCAGATACCTAGGCTGTACTAGGGGTGACTCTCTGACGAGGTCAGATACCTAGGCTGTACTAGGGGTGACTCTCTGACGAGGTCAGATACCTAGGCTGTACTAGGGGTGGCTCTCTGACGAGGTCAGATACCTAGGCTGTACAGGGGTGATGCTCTGACGAGGTCAGATACCTAGGCTGTACTAGGGGTGACTCTCTGACGAGGTCAGATACCTAGGCTGTACTAGGGGTGGCTCTCTGACGAGGTCAGATACCTAGGCTGTATTAGGGGTGACTCTCTGACGAGGTCAGATACCTAGGCTGTACTAGGGGTGACTCTCTGACGAGGTCAGATACCTAGGCTGTACTAGGGGTGACTCTCTGATGAGGTCAGATACCTAGGCTGTGCTAGGGGTGACTCTGACAAGGTCAGATACCTAGGCTGTGCTAGGGGTGACTCTCTGACGAGGTCAGATACCTAGGCTGTACTAGGGGCGACTCTCTGACGAGGTCAGATACCTAGGCTGTACTAGGGGTGATGCTCTGACGAGGTCAGATACCTAGGCTGTACTAGGGGTGACTCTGACGAGGTCAGATACCTAGGCTGTACTAGGGGTGACTCTCTGACGAGGTCAGATACCTAGGCTGTACTAGGGGTGACTCTCTGACGAGGTCAGATACCTAGGCTGTACTAGGGGTGACTCTGACGAGGTCAGATACCTCGGCTGTACTAGGGGCGACTCTCTGACGAGGTCAGCAGGCGCTGGTTAGCAGAACCAGGCAGCAGACAGGAACCAGGCAGCAGACAGGAACCAGGCAGCAGACAGGAACCAGGCAGCAGACAGGAACCAGACAGCAGACAGGAACCAGGCAGCAGACAGGAACCAGGCAGCAGACAGGAACCAGGCAGCAGACAGGAACCAGGCAGCAGACAGGAACCAGGCAGCAGACAGGAACCAGGCAGCAGACAGGAACCAGGCAGCAGACAGGAACCAGGCAGCAGACAGGAACCAGGCAGCAGACAGCAGGGCTCTATCTGGGCCCTGTGCTGTGGGAGTTGAGAGTTCAAGGTTGACTCACCTCTCGGTGTATGACTGAAGTTTTAGGGGAGACGGAGAGAAGCTTTAGAATGATTTATTCAAAGATTCTACCACATTCAGTCCAAATAAAGTCCAATAGTTGGACTGTGGTCCTGTAGATAATGGACTGTGGTCCTGTAGATAATGGACTGTGGTCCTGTAGATAATGGACTGTGGTCCTGTAGATAATGGGCTGTGGTCCTGTAGATAATGGATTGTGGTCCTGTAGATAATGGACTGTGGTCCTGTAGATAATGGACTGTGGTCCTGTAGATAATGGACTGTGGTCCTGTAGTTAATGTGCTGTGGTCCTGTAGATAATGGACTGTGGTCCTGTAGATAATGGACTGTGGTCCTGTAGTTAATGGACTGTGGTCCTGTAGTTAATGGACTGTGGTCCTGTAGATAATGGACTGTGGTCCTGTAGTTAATGGACTGTGGTCCTGTAGATAATGGACTGTGGTCCTGTAGTTAATGGACTGTGGTCCTGTAGTTAATGGACTGTGGTCCTGTAGTTAATGGACTGTGGTCCTGTAGTTAATGGACTGGGGTCCTGTAGATAATGGACTGTGGTCCTGTAGATAATGGACTGTGGTCCTGTAGATAATGGACTGTGGTCCTGTAGTTAATGGACTGTGGTCTTGTAGTTAATGGACTGTGGTCCTGTAGTTAATGGACTGTGGTCCTGTAGTTAATGGACTGTGGTCCTGTAGTTAATGGACTGTGGTCCTGTAGTTAATGGACTGTGGTCCTGTAGTTAATGGACTGTGGTCCTGTAGTTAATGGACTGTGGTCCTGTAGGTAATGGACTGTGGTCCTGTAGGTAATGGACTGTGGTCCTGTAGGTAATGGACTGTGGTCCTGTAGGTAATGGACTGTGGTCCTGTAGATAATGGACTGTGGTCCTGTAGTTAATGGACTGTGGTCCTGTAGATAATGGACTGTGGTCCTGTAGATAATGGACTGTGGTCCTGTAGTTAATGGACTGTGGTCCTGTAGTTAATGGACTGTGGTCCTGTAGTTAATGGACTGTGGTCCTGTAGTTAATGGACTGTGGTCCTGTAGTTAATGGACTGTGGTCCTGTAGATAATGGACTGTGGTCCTGTAGATAATGGACTGTGGTCCTGTAGATAATGGACTGTGGTCCTGTAGATAATGGACTGTGGTCCTGTAGTTAATGGACTGTGGTCCTGTAGTTAATGGACTGTGGTCCTGTAGTTAATGGACTGTGGTCCTGTAGATAATGGACTGTGGTCCTGTAGTTAATGGACTGTGGTCCTGTAGATAATGGACTGTGGTCCTGTAGATAATGGACTGTGGTCCTGTAGTTAATGGACTGTGGTCCTGTAGTTAATGGACTGTGGTCCTGTAGTTAATGGACTGTGGTCCTGTAGATAATGGACTGTGGTCCTGTAGATAATGGACTGTGGTCCTGTAGTTAATGGGCTGTGGTCCTGTAGTTAATGGACTGTGGTCCTGTAGTTAATGGACTGTGGTCCTGTAGTTAATGGACTGTGGTCCTGTAGTTAATGGACTGTGGTCCTGTAGTTAATGGACTGTGGTCCTGTAGATAATGGGCTGTGGTCCTGTAGATAATGGACTGTGGTCCTGTAGATAATGGACTGTGGTCCTGTAGTTAATGGACTGTGGTCCTGTAGATAATGGGCTGTGGTCCTGTAGTTAATGGGCTGTGGTCCTGTAGATAATGGACTGTGGTCCTGTAGTTAATGGACTGTGGTCCTGTAGTTAATGGACTGTGGTCCTGTAGTTAATGGACTGTGGTCCTGTAGATAATGGACTGTGGTCCTGTAGATAATGGACTGTGGTCCTGTAGATAATGGACTGTGGTCCTGTAGTTAATGGACTGTGGTCCTGTAGGTAATGGACTGTGGTCCTGTAGTTAATGGACTGTGGTCCTGTAGTTAATGGACTGTGGTCCTGTAGTTAATGGACTGTGGTCCTGTAGATAATGGACTGTGGTCCTGTAGATAATGGACTGTGGTCCTGTAGATAATGGACTGTGGTCCTGTAGATAATGGACTTTACAGCACAGCAAGGGTAGAAGACTATTTTGAGGAGCCATGAAATAGACTTTTGTTAAATGACTATTTCTGATGCCTTTTCTCTCCATCTGTCCTCCCCCTCCTTCTCCCCCGTCTTGTCTCTCCATCTGTCCTCCCCCTCCTTCCCCCCTGTCTTGTCTCCCCATCCTTCCCCCCCGTCATCTCTCCATCTGTCTTCCCCCCCGTCTTGTCTCCATCTCTGTCCTCCCCCTTTCATCCCCCCGTCTCTCCATCTCTGTCCTCCCCCTTTCATCCCCCCGTCTCTCCATCTCTGTCCTCCCCCTCCTTCCCCCCCGTCTTGTCTCTCCATCTCTGTCCTCCCCCTTTCATCCCCCCGTCTCTCCATCTCTGTCCTCCCCCTCTTTCCCCCCCGTCTTGTCTCTCCATCTCTGTCCTCCCCCTTTCATCCCCCCGTCTCTCCATCTCTGTCCTCCCCCTCCTTCCCCCCCGTCTCTCCATCTCTATCCTCCCCCTCCTCCCCCCCGTCTTGTCTCTCCATCTCTGTCCTCCCCCTTTCATCCCCCCGTCTTGTCTCTCCATCTCTGTCCTCCCCCTTTCATCCCCCCGTCTCTCCATCTCTGTCCTCCCCCTCCTTCCCCCCCCGTCTCTCCATCTCTGTCCTCCCCCTCCTTCCCCTCCGTCTTGTCTCTCCATCTCTGTCCTCCCCCTCCTTCCCCTCCGTCTTGTCTCTCCATCTCTGTCCTCCCCCTCCTTCCCCCCCGTCTCTCCATCTCTGTCCTCCCCCTTTCATCCCCCCGTCTCTCCATCTCTGTCCTCCCCCCCGTCTTGTCTCTCCATCTCTGTCCTCCCCCTCCTTTCCCCCCCGTCTCTCCATCTCTGTCCTCCCCCTCCTTCCAGGGCAGGATGCAGTCTTCAGGCCACCGGCAGCGTGACACAGAGCAGCACCAACCCCTGCTGTCAGCTGACGATGACCCTGAGGCTGGGGCAGGAGCTGGTCCTCTGTGTCCCCCGGCTGACCAGGACGGCCTGTGGTTCATCCAGGACGGCTGTGGTATAGTCTGTGGTGTGGTGACCTGGTTGTTGGTCCTCTACGCCGACTTTGTGGTCAATCTGGTGATGCTGCTGCCAAACAAGAGCTTGTGGTACTCCGTGATCAACGGAGCGCTGTTTAACTTCCTGGCCGTCATGGCGCTGGCCTCGCATCTACGTGCCATGCTGTCAGACCCGGTGAGAAGTTGGAGGGGGTGGGGAGGAAGGAGAGACTGGGAGGAAGGAGAGACTGGGGAGGAAGGAGAGACTGGGGAGGAAGGAGAGACTGGGAGGAAGGAGAGACTGGGGAGGAAGGAGAGACTGGGGAGGAAGGAGAGACTGGGGAGGAAGGAGAGACTGGGGAGGAAGGAGAGACTGGGGGGGAGGAGAGACTGGGGAGGAAGGAGAGACTGGGGAGGAAGGAGAGACTGGGGAGGAAGGAAAGACTGGGGGGGAAGGAGGGACTGGGGAGGAAGGAGAGACTGGGGAGGAAGGAGAGACTGGGGAGGAAGGAGAGACTGGGAGGAAGGAGAGACTGGGGAGGAAGGAGAGACTGGGGAGGAAGGAGAGACTGGGAGGAAGGAGAGACTGGGGAGGAAGGAGAGACTGGGGAGGAAGGAGAGACTGGGGAGGAAGGAAAGACTGGGGGGGAGGAGAGACTGGGGAGGAAGGAGAGACTGGGGAGGAAGGAGAGACTGGGGAGGAAGGAAAGACTGGGGGGGAGGAGAGACTGGGGAGGAAGGAAAGACTGGGGGGGTGGCGAGACAAGAGGGGACTATACGTTGATGTCTCCTCTCCTCAGGGTAAAGACTATATAGATTGATGTCTCCTCAGGGTAAAGACTATATAGATTGATGTCTCCTCAGGGTAAAGACTATATAGATTGATGTGTCCTCTCCTCAGGGTAAAGACTATATAGATTGATGTCTCCTCAGGGTAAAGACTATATAGATTGATGTCTCCTCAGGGTAAAGACTATATAGATTGATGTCTCCTCAGGGTAAAGACTATATAGATTGATGTGTCCTCTCCTCAGGGTAAAGACTATATAGATTGATGTCTCCTCTCCTCAGGGTAAAGACTATATAGATTGATGTCTCCTCAGGGTAAAGACTATATAGATTGATGTCTCCTCAGGGTAAAGACTATATAGATTGATGTCTCCTCAGGGTAAAGACTATATAGATTGATGTCTCCTCAGGGTAAAGACTATATAGATTGATGTGTCCTCTCCTCAGGGTAAAGACTATATAGATTGATGTCTCCTCAGGGTAAAGACTATATAGATTGATGTCTCCTCTCCTCAGGGTAAAGACTATATAGATTGATGTCTCCTCAGGGTAAAGACTATATAGATTGATGTCTCCTCAGGGTAAAGACTATATAGATTGATGTCTCCTCAGGGTAAAGACTATATAGATTGATGTGTCCTCAGGGTAAAGACTATATAGATTGATGTCTCCTCTCCTCAGGGTAAAGACTATATAGATTGATGTCTCCTCAGGGTAAAGACTATATAGATTGATGTCTCCTCAGGGTAAAGACTATATAGATTGATGTCTCCTCAGGGTAAAGACTATATAGATTGATGTCTCCTCTCCTCAGGGTAAAGACTATATAGATTGATGTCTCCTCAGGGTAAAGACTATATAGATTGATGTCTCCTCAGGGTAAAGACTATATAGATTGATGTGTCCTCTCCTCAGGGTAAAGACTATATAGATTGATGTCTCCTCAGGGTAAAGACTATATAGATTGATGTCTCCTCAGGGTAAAGACTATATAGATTGATGACTCCTCAGGGTAAAGACTATATAGATTGATGTCTCCTCAGGGTAAAGACTATATAGATTGATGTCTCCTCAGGGTATAGACTATATAGATTGATGTGTCCTCTCCTCAGGGTAAAGACTATATAGATTGATGTCTCCTCAGGGTATAGACTATATAGATTGATGTGTCCTCTCCTCAGGGTAAAGACTATATAGATTGATGTGTCCTCTCCTCAGGGTAAAGACTATATAGATTGATGTCTCCTCAGGGTAAAGACTATATAGATTGATGTGTCCTCTCCTCAGGGTAAAGACTATATAGATTGATGTCTCCTCAGGGTAAAGACTATATAGATTGATGTGTCCTCTCCTCAGGGTAAAGACTATATAGATTGATGTCTCCTCAGGGTAAAGACTATATAGATTGATGTGTCCTCAGGGTAAAGACTATATAGATTGATGTCTCCTCTCCTCAGGGTAAAGACTATATAGATTGATGTCTCCTCAGGGTAAAGACTATATAGATTGATGTCTCCTCAGGGTAAAGACTATATAGATTGATGTGTCCTCTCCTCAGGGTAAAGACTATATAGATTGATGTCTCCTCAGGGTATAGACTATATAGATTGATGTGTCCTCTCCTCAGGGTAAAGACTATATAGATTGATGTCTCCTCAGGGTAAAGACTATATAGATTGATGTCTCCTCTCCTCAGGGTAAAGACTATATAGATTGATGTCTCCTCAGGGTAAAGACTATATAGATTGATGTCTCCTCAGGGTAAAGACTATATAGATTGATGTCTCCTCTCCTCAGGGTAAAGACTATATAGATTGATGTCTCCTCAGGGTAAAGACTATATAGATTGATGTCTCCTCAGGGTAAAGACTATATAGATTGATGTCTCCTCAGGGTAAAGACTATATAGATTGATGTCTCCTCTCCTCAGGGTAAAGACTATATAGATTGATGTCTCCTCAGGGTAAAGACTATATAGATTGATGTCTCCTCAGGGTAAAGACTATATAGATTGATGTCTCCTCAGGGTAAAGACTATATAGATTGATGTCTCCTCAGGGTAAAGACTATATAGATTGATGTGTCCTCAGGGTAAAGACTATATAGATTGATGTCTCCTCAGGGTAAAGACTATATAGATTGATGTGTCCTCAGGGTAAAGACTATATAGATTGATGTGTCCTCTCCTCAGGGTAAAGACTATATAGATTGATGTCTCCTCTCCTCAGGGTAAAGACTATATAGATTGATGTCTCCTCAGGGTAAAGACTATATAGATTGATGTGTCCTCAGGGTAAAGACTATATAGATTGATGTCTCCTCTCCTCAGGGTAAAGACTATATAGATTGATGTGTCCTCTCCTCAGGGTAAAGACTATATAGATTGATGTCTCCTCAGGGTAAAGACTATATAGATTGTCTCCTCTCCTCAGGGTAAAGACTATATAGATTGATGTGTCCTCTCCTCAGGGTAAAGACTATATAGATTGATGTGTCCTCAGGGTAAAGACTATATAGATTGATGTCTCCTCTCCTCAGGGTAAAGACTATATAGATTGATGTCTCCTCAGGGTAAAGACTATATAGATTGTCTCCTCTCCTCAGGGTAAAGACTATATAGATTGATGTCTCCTCAGGGTAAAGACTATATAGATTGATGTGTCCTCTCCTCAGGGTAAAGACTATATAGATTGATGTCTCCTCTCCTCAGGGTAAAGACTATATAGATTGATGTCTCCTCAGGGTAAAGACTATATAGATTGATGTGTCCTCTCCTCAGGGTAAAGACTATATAGATTGATGTGTCCTCTCCTCAGGGTAAAGACTATATAGATTGATGTGTCCTCTCCTCAGGGTAAAGACTATATAGATTGATGTCTCCTCAGGGTAAAGACTATATAGATTGATGTGTCCTCTCCTCAGGGTAAAGACTATATAGATTGATGTGTCCTCTCCTCAGGGTAAAGACTATATAGATTGATGTCTCCTCTCCTCAGGGTAAAGACTATATAGATTGATGTCTCCTCAGGGTAAAGACTATATAGATTGATGTCTCCTCAGGGTAAAGACTATATAGATTGATGTCTCCTCTCCTCAGGGTAAAGACTATATAGATTGATGTCTCCTCTCCTCAGGGTAAAGACTATATAGATTGATGTCTCCTCAGGGTAAAGACTATATAGATTGATGTCTCCTCAGGGTAAAGACTATATAGATTGATGTCTCCTCTCCTCAGGGTAAAGACTATATAGATTGATGTCTCCTCAGGGTAAAGACTATATAGATTGATGTCTCCTCAGGGTAAAGACTATATAGATTGATGTCTCCTCAGGGTAAAGACTATATAGATTGATGTCTCCTCAGGGTAAAGACTATATAGATTGATGTCTCCTCAGGGTAAAGACTATATAGATTGATGTCTCCTCAGGGTAAAGACTATATAGATTGATGTGTCCTCTCCTCAGGGTAAAGACTATATAGATTGATGTCTCCTCTCCTCAGGGTAAAGACTATATAGATTGATGTCTCCTCAGGGTAAAGACTATATAGATTGATGTCTCCTCTCCTCAGGGTAAAGACTATATAGATTGATGTGTCCTCAGGGTAAAGACTATATAGATTGATGTCTCCTCAGGGTAAAGACTATATAGATTGATGTCTCCTCTCCTCAGGGTAAAGACTATATAGATTGATGTCTCCTCAGGGTAAAGACTATATAGATTGATGTCTCCTCAGGGTAAAGACTATATAGATTGATGTGTCCTCAGGGTAAAGACTATATAGATTGATGTGTCCTCTCCTCAGGGTAAAGACTATATAGATTGATGTCTCCTCAGGGTAAAGACTATATAGATTGATGTCTCCTCTCCTCAGGGTAAAGACTATATAGATTGATGTGTCCTCTCCTCAGGGTAAAGACTATATAGATTGATGTCTCCTCAGGGTAAAGACTATATAGATTGATGTGTCCTCTCCTCAGGGTAAAGACTATATAGATTGATGTCTCCTCTCCTCAGGGTAAAGACTATATAGATTGATGTCTCCTCTCCTCAGGGTAAAGACTATATAGATTGATGTCTCCTCAGGGTAAAGACTATATAGATTGATGTCTCCTCAGGGTAAAGACTATATAGATTGATGTCTCCTCTCCTCAGGGTAAAGACTATATAGATTGATGTCTCCTCAGGGTAAAGACTATATAGATTGATGTCTCCTCAGGGTAAAGACTATATAGATTGATGTCTCCTCAGGGTAAAGACTATATAGATTGATGTGTCCTCAGGGTAAAGACTATATAGATTGATGTCTCCTCTCCTCAGGGTAAAGACTATATAGATTGATGTGTCCTCTCCTCAGGGTAAAGACTATATAGATTGATGTCTCCTCAGGGTAAAGACTATATAGATTGATGTCTCCTCTCCTCAGGGTAAAGACTATATAGATTGATGTCTCCTCTCCTCAGGGTAAAGACTATATAGATTGATGTCTCCTCAGGGTAAAGACTATATAGATTGATGTGTCCTCTCCTCAGGGTAAAGACTATATAGATTGATGTGTCCTCAGGGTAAAGACTATATAGATTGATGTCTCCTCAGGGTAAAGACTATATAGATTGATGTCTCCTCAGGGTAAAGACTATATAGATTGATGTGTCCTCTCCTCAGGGTAAAGACTATATAGATTGATGTCTCCTCAGGGTAAAGACTATATAGATTGATGTCTCCTCTCCTCAGGGTAAAGACTATATAGATTGATGTCTCCTCCTCAGGGTAAAGACTATATAGATTGATGTCTCCTCAGGGTAAAGACTATATAGATTGATGTCTCCTCAGGGTAAAGACTATATAGATTGATGTCTCCTCAGGGTAAAGACTATATAGATTGATGTCTCCTCAGGGTAAAGACTATATAGATTGATGTCTCCTCTCCTCAGGGTAAAGACTATATAGATTGATGTGTCCTCAGGGTAAAGACTATATAGATTGATGTGTCCTCAGGGTAAAGACTATATAGATTGATGTCTCCTCTCCTCAGGGTAAAGACTATATAGATTGATGTCTCCTCAGGGTAAAGACTATATAGATTGATGTCTCCTCAGGGTAAAGACTATATAGATTGATGTCTCCTCTCCTCAGGGTAAAGACTATATAGATTGATGTCTCCTCAGGGTAAAGACCATATAGATTGATGTGTCCTCAGGGTAAAGACTATATAGATTGATGTCTCCTCAGGGTAAAGACTATATAGATTGATGTCTCCTCTCCTCAGGGTAAAGACTATATAGATTGATGTCTCCTCAGGGTAAAGACTATATAGATTGATGTCTCCTCAGGGTAAAGACTATATAGATTGATGTCTCCTCTCCTCAGGGTAAAGACTATATAGATTGATGTCTCCTCTCCTCAGGGTAAAGACTATATAGATTGATGTCTCCTCAGGGTAAAGACTATATAGATTGATGTGTCCTCAGGGTAAAGACTATATAGATTGATGTCTCCTCAGGGTAAAGACTATATAGATTGATGTCTCCTCTCCTCAGGGTAAAGACTATATAGATTGATGTCTCCTCTCCTCAGGGTAAAGACTATATAGATTGATGTCTCCTCAGGGTAAAGACTATATAGATTGATGTCTCCTCAGGGTAAAGACTATATAGATTGATGTGTCCTCTCCTCAGGGTAAAGACTATATAGATTGATGTCTCCTCAGGGTAAAGACTATATAGATTGATGTCTCCTCAGGGTAAAGACTATATAGATTGATGTGTCCTCTCCTCAGGGTAAAGACTATATAGATTGATGTCTCCTCTCCTCAGGGTAAAGACTATATAGATTGATGTCTCCTCAGGGTAAAGACTATATAGATTGATGTGTCCTCTCCTCAGGGTAAAGACTATATAGATTGATGTCTCCTCAGGGTAAAGACTATATAGATTGATGTCTCCTCAGGGTAAAGACTATATAGATTGATGTGTCCTCTCCTCAGGGTAAAGACTATATAGATTGATGTGTCCTCTCCTCAGGGTAAAGACTATATAGATTGATGTGTCCTCTCCTCAGGGTAAAGACTATATAGATTGATGTGTCCTCTCCTCAGGGTAAAGACTATATAGATTGATGTGTCCTCTCCTCAGGGTAAAGACTATATAGATTGATGTGTCCTCTCCTCAGGGTAAAGACTATATAGATTGATGTCTCCTCTCCTCAGGGTAAAGACTATATAGATTGATGTCTCCTCAGGGTAAAGACTATATAGATTGATGTCTCCTCTCCTCAGGGTAAAGACTATATAGATTGATGTCTCCTCAGGGTAAAGACTATATAGATTGATGTCTCCTCAGGGTAAAGACTATATAGATTGATGTCTCCTCTCCTCAGGGTAAAGACTATATAGATTGATGTCTCCTCTCCTCAGGGTAAAGACTATATAGATTGATGTGTCCTCTCCTCAGGGTAAAGACTATATAGATTGATGTCTCCTCAGGGTAAAGACTATATAGATTGATGTGTCCTCTCCTCAGGGTAAAGACTATATAGATTGATGTCTCCTCAGGGTAAAGACTATATAGATTGATGTCTCCTCAGGGTAAAGACTATATAGATTGATGTCTCCTCTCCTCAGGGTAAAGACTATATAGATTGATGTGTCCTCTCCTCAGGGTAAAGACTATATAGATTGATGTCTCCTCAGGGTAAAGACTATATAGATTGATGTCTCCTCTCCTCAGGGTAAAGACTATATAGATTGATGTCTCCTCAGGGTAAAGACTATATAGATTGATGTCTCCTCAGGGTAAAGACTATATAGATTGATGTCTCCTCTCCTCAGGGTAAAGACTATATAGATTGATGTGTCCTCTCCTCAGGGTAAAGACTATATAGATTGATGTCTCCTCAGGGTAAAGACTATATAGATTGATGTCTCCTCAGGGTAAAGACTATATAGATTGATGTCTCCTCAGGGTAAAGACTATATAGATTGATGTGTCCTCTCCTCAGGGTAAAGACTATATAGATTGATGTGTCCTCTCCTCAGGGTAAAGACTATATAGATTGATGTCTCCTCAGGGTAAAGACTATATAGATTGATGTCTCCTCTCCTCAGGGTAAAGACTATATAGATTGATGTGTCCTCAGGGTAAAGACTATATAGATTGATGTCTCCTCTCCTCAGGGTAAAGACTATATAGATTGATGTGTCCTCAGGGTAAAGACTATATAGATTGATGTCTCCTCTCCTCAGGGTAAAGACTATATAGATTGATGTGTCCTCAGGGTAAAGACTATATAGATTGATGTCTCCTCAGGGTAAAGACTATATAGATTGATGTCTCCTCAGGGTAAAGACTATATAGATTGATGTCTCCTCAGGGTAAAGACTATATAGATTGATGTCTCCTCAGGGTAAAGACTATATAGATTGATGTCTCCTCAGGGTAAAGACTATATAGATTGATGTCTCCTCAGGGTAAAGACTATATAGATTGATGTCTCCTCAGGGTAAAGACTATATAGATTGATGTGTCCTCTCCTCAGGGTAAAGACTATATAGATTGATGTCTCCTCAGGGTAAAGACTATATAGATTGATGTCTCCTCTCCTCAGGGTAAAGACTATATAGATTGATGTCTCCTCAGGGTAAAGACTATATAGATTGATGTCTCCTCAGGGTAAAGACTATATAGATTGATGTCTCCTCAGGGTAAAGACCATATAGATTGATGTCTCCTCTCCTCAGGGTAAAGACTATATAGATTGATGTCTCCTCAGGGTAAAGACTATATAGATTGATGTCTCCTCAGGGTAAAGACTATATAGATTGATGTCTCCTCAGGGTAAAGACTATATAGATTGATGTCTCCTCAGGGTAAAGACTATATAGATTGATGTCTCCTCTCCTCAGGGTAAAGACTATATAGATTGATGTCTCCTCAGGGTAAAGACTATATAGATTGATGTGTCCTCTCCTCAGGGTAAAGACTATATAGATTGATGTCTCCTCTCCTCAGGGTAAAGACTATATAGATTGATGTGTCCTCAGGGTAAAGACTATATAGATTGATGTGTCCTCTCCTCAGGGTAAAGACTATATAGATTGATGTGTCCTCTCCTCAGGGTAAAGACTATATAGATTGATGTGTCCTCAGGGTAAAGACTATATAGATTGATGTCTCCTCTCCTCAGGGTAAAGACTATATAGATTGATGTCTCCTCAGGGTAAAGACTATATAGATTGATGTCTCCTCAGGGTATAGACTATATAGATTGATGTGTCCTCTCCTCAGGGTAAAGACTATATAGATTGATGTCTCCTCTCCTCAGGGTAAAGACTATATAGATTGATGTCTCCTCAGGGTAAAGACTATATAGATTGATGTGTCCTCTCCTCAGGGTAAAGACTATATAGATTGATGTCTCCTCTCCTCAGGGTAAAGACTATATAGATTGATGTGTCCTCAGGGTAAAGACTATATAGATTGATGTGTCCTCTCCTCAGGGTAAAGACTATATAGATTGATGTGTCCTCTCCTCAGGGTAAAGACTATATAGATTGATGTGTCCTCAGGGTAAAGACTATATAGATTGATGTCTCCTCTCCTCAGGGTAAAGACTATATAGATTGATGTCTCCTCAGGGTAAAGACTATATAGATTGATGTCTCCTCAGGGTAAAGACTATATAGATTGATGTCTCCTCTCCTCAGGGTAAAGACTATATAGATTGATGTGTCCTCAGGGTAAAGACTATATAGATTGATGTGTCCTCTCCTCAGGGTAAAGACTATATAGATTGATGTCTCCTCAGGGTAAAGACTATATAGATTGATGTCTCCTCTCCTCAGGGTAAAGACTATATAGATTGATGTCTCCTCTCCTCAGGGTAAAGACTATATAGATTGATGTGTCCTCAAGGTAAAGACTATATAGATTGATGTCTCCTCAGGGTAAAGACTATATAGATTGATGTCTCCTCAGGGTAAAGACTATATAGATTGATGTGTCCTCAGGGTAAAGACTATATAGATTGATGTGTCCTCTCCTCAGGGTAAAGACTATATAGATTGATGTCTCCTCTCCTCAGGGTAAAGACTATATAGATTGATGTGTCCTCAGGGTAAAGACTATATAGATTGATGTCTCCTCAGGGTAAAGACTATATAGATTGATGTCTCCTCTCCTCAGGGTAAAGACTATATACAGTGGGGAGAACAAGTATTTGATACACTGCCGATTTTGCAGATTTTCCTACTTAAAAAGCATGTAGAGGTCTGTAATTTTTATCATAGGTACACTTCAACTGTGAGAGACGGAATCTAAAACAAAAATCCCGAAAATCACATTGTATGATTTTTAAGTAATTCATTAGCATTTTATTGCATGACATAAGTATTTGATACATCAGAAAAGCAGAACTTAATATTTGGTACAGAATCGTTTGTTTGCAATTACAGAGATCATACGTTTCCTGTAGTTCTTGACCAGGTTTGCACACACTGCAGCAGGGATTTTGGCCCACTCCTCCATACAGACCTTCTCCAGATCCTTCAGGTTTCGGGGCTGTCGCTGGGCAATACGGACTTTCAGCTCCCTCCAAAGATTTTCTATTGGGTTCAGGTCTGGAGACTGGCTAGGCCACTCCAGGACCTTGAGATACTTCTTACGGAGCCACTCCTTAGTTGCCCTGGCTGTGTGTTTCGGGTCGTTGTCATACTGGAAGACCCAGCCACGACCCATCATCAATGCTCTTACTGAGGGAAGGAGGTTGTTGGCTAAGATCTCGCAATACATGGCCCCATCCATCCTCCCCTCAATACGGTGCAGTCGTCCTGTCCCCTTTGCAGAAAAGCATCCCCAAAGAATGATGTTTCCACCTCCATGCTTCACGGTTGGGATGGTGTTCTTGGGGTTGTACTCATCCTTCTTCTTCCTCCAAACACGGCGAGTGGAGTTTAGACCAAAAAGCTCTATTTTTGAATCATCAGACCACATGACCTTCTCCCATTCCTCCTCTGGATCATCCAGATGGTCATTGGCAAACTTCAGACGGGCCTGGACATGCGCCTGCTTGAGCAGGGGGACCTTGTGTGCGCTGCAGGATTTTAATCCATGACGGCGTAGTGTGTTACTAATGGTTTTCTTTGAGACTGTGGTCCCAGCTCTCTTCAGGTCATTGACCAGGTCCTGCCGTGTAGTTCTGGGCTGATCCCTCACCTTCCTCATGATCATTGATGCCCCACGAGGTGAGATCTTGCATGGAGCCCCAGACCGAGGGTGATTGACCATCATCTTGAACTTCTTCTATTTTCTTCTATTTTCTAATAATTGCGCCAACAGTTGTTGCCTTCTCACCAAGCTGCTTGCCTATTGTCCTGTAGCCCATCCCAGCCTTGTGCAGGTCTACAATTTTATCCTTGATGTCCTTACACAGCTCTCTGGTCTTGGCCATTGTGGAGAGGTTGGAGTCTGTTTGATTGAGTGTGTGGACAGGTGTCTTTTATACAGGTAACGAGTTCAAACAGGTGCAGTTAATACAGGTAATGAGTGGAGAACAGGAGGGCTTCTTAAAGAAAAACTAACAGGTCTGTGAGAGCCGGAATTCTTACTGGTTGGTAGGTGATCAAATACTTATGTCATGCAATAAAATGCAAATTAATTACTTAAAAATCATACAATGTGATTTTCTGGATTTTTGTTTTAGATTCCGTCTCTCACAGTTGAAGTGTACCTATGATAAAAATGACAGACCTCTACATGCTTTGTAAGTAGGAAAACCTGCAAAATCGGCAGTGTATCAAATACTTGTTCTCCCCACTGTAGATTGATGTGTCCTCAGGGTAAAGACTATATAGATTGATGTCTCCTCTCCTCAGGGTAAAGACTATATAGATTGATGTCTCCTCAGGGTAAAGACTATATAGATTGATGTCTCCTCAGGGTAAAGACTATATAGATTGATGTCTCCTCAGGGTAAAGACTATATAGATTGATGTCTCCTCAGGGTAAAGACTATATAGATTGATGTCTCCTCAGGGTAAAGACTATATAGATTGATGTGTCCTCAGGGTAAAGACTATATAGATTGATGTCTCCTCTCCTCAGGGTAAAGACTATATAGATTGTCTCCTCTCCTCAGGGTAAAGACTATATAGATTGATGTGTCCTCTCCTCAGGGTAAAGACTATATAGATTGATGTGTCCTCTCCTCAGGGTAAAGACTATATAGATTGATGTCTCCTCTCCTCAGGGTAAAGACTATATAGATTGATGTCTCCTCAGGGTAAAGACTATATAGATTGATGTGTCCTCTCCTCAGGGTAAAGACTATATAGATTGATGTCTCCTCTCCTCAGGGTAAAGACTATATAGATTGATGTGTCCTCAGGGTAAAGACCATATAGATTGATGTCTCCTCTCCTCAGGGTAAAGACTATATAGATTGATGTGTCCTCTCCTCAGGGTAAAGACTATATAGATTGATGTCTCCTCAGGGTAAAGACTATATAGATTGATGTCTCCTCAGGGTAAAGACTATATAGATTGATGTCTCCTCAGGGTAAAGACTATATAGATTGATGTCTCCTCAGGGTAAAGACTATATAGATTGATGTCTCCTCAGGGTAAAGACTATATAGATTGATGTCTCCTCAGGGTAAAGACTATATAGATTGATGTCTCCTCAGGGTAAAGACTATATAGATTGATGTCTCCTCAGGGTAAAGACTATATAGATTGATGTCTCCTCAGGGTAAAGACTATATAGATTGATGTCTCCTCAGGGTAAAGACTATATAGATTGATGTCTCCTCAGGGTAAAGACTATATAGATTGATGTCTCCTCAGGGTAAAGACTATATAGATTGATGTCTCCTCAGGGTAAAGACTATATAGATTGATGTCTCCTCAGGGTAAAGACTATATAGATTGATGTCTCCTCAGGGTAAAGACTATATAGATTGATGTCTCCTCAGGGTAAAGACTATATAGATTGATGTCTCCTCAGGGTAAAGACTATATAGATTGATGTCTCCTCAGGGTAAAGACTATATAGATTGATGTCTCCTCAGGGTAAAGACTATATAGATTGATGTCTCCTCAGGGTAAAGACTATATAGATTGATGTCTCCTCAGGGTAAAGACTATATAGATTGATGTCTCCTCTCCTCAGGGTAAAGACTATATAGATTGATGTCTCCTCAGGGTAAAGACTATATAGATTGATGTCTCCTCAGGGTAAAGACTATATAGATTGATGTCTCCTCTCCTCAGGGTAAAGACTATATAGATTGATGTGTCCTCAGGGTAAAGACTATATAGATTGATGTCTCCTCAGGGTAAAGACTATATAGATTGATGTCTCCTCAGGGTAAAGACTATATAGATTGATGTCTCCTCAGGGTAAAGACTATATAGATTGATGTCTCCTCAGGGTAAAGACTATATAGATTGATGTCTCCTCTCCTCAGGGTAAAGACTATATAGATTGATGTCTCCTCTCCTCAGGGTAAAGACTATATAGATTGATGTCTCCTCAGGGTAAAGACTATATAGATTGATGTCTCCTCAGGGTAAAGACTATATAGATTGATGTCTCCTCTCCTCAGGGTAAAGACTATATAGATTGATGTCTCCTCTCCTCAGGGTAAAGACTATATAGATTGATGTGTCCTCAGGGTAAAGACTATATAGATTGATGTCTCCTCTCCTCAGGGTAAAGACTATATAGATTGATGTCTCCTCAGGGTAAAGACTATATAGATTGATGTGTCCTCAGGGTAAAGACCATATAGATTGATGTCTCCTCTCCTCAGGGTAAAGACTATATAGATTGATGTCTCCTCTCCTCAGGGTAAAGACTATATAGATTGATGTCTCCTCAGGGTAAAGACTATATAGATTGATGTCTCCTCAGGGTAAAGACTATATAGATTGATGTGTCCTCTCCTCAGGGTAAAGACTATATAGATTGATGTCTCCTCAGGGTAAAGACTATATAGATTGATGTCTCCTCAGGGTAAAGACTATATAGATTGATGTCTCCTCAGGGTAAAGACTATATAGATTGATGTCTCCTCTCCTCAGGGTAAAGACTATATAGATTGATGTCTCCTCAGGGTAAAGACTATATAGATTGATGTCTCCTCAGGGTAAAGACTATATAGATTGATGTGTCCTCTCCTCAGGGTAAAGACTATATAGATTGATGTCTCCTCAGGGTAAAGACTATATAGATTGATGTCTCCTCTCCTCAGGGTAAAGACTATATAGATTGATGTCTCCTCAGGGTAAAGACTATATAGATTGATGTCTCCTCTCCTCAGGGTAAAGACTATATAGATTGATGTCTCCTCTCCTCAGGGTAAAGACTATATAGATTGATGTGTCCTCAGGGTAAAGACTATATAGATTGATGTCTCCTCTCCTCAGGGTAAAGACTATATAGATTGATGTCTCCTCTCCTCAGGGTAAAGACTATATAGATTGATGTGTCCTCAGGGTAAAGACTATATAGATTGATGTCTCCTCAGGGTAAAGACTATATAGATTGATGTCTCCTCAGGGTAAAGACTATATAGATTGATGTCTCCTCAGGGTAAAGACTATATAGATTGATGTCTCCTCTCCTCAGGGTAAAGACTATATAGATTGATGTCTCCTCAGGGTAAAGACTATATAGATTGATGTCTCCTCAGGGTAAAGACTATATAGATTGATGTCTCCTCAGGGTAAAGACTATATAGATTGATGTCTCCTCTCCTCAGGGTAAAGACTATATAGATTGATGTCTCCTCTCCTCAGGGTAAAGACTATATAGATTGATGTCTCCTCAGGGTAAAGACTATATAGATTGATGTCTCCTCTCCTCAGGGTAAAGACTATATAGATTGATGTCTCCTCAGGGTAAAGACTATATAGATTGATGTCTCCTCAGGGTAAAGACTATATAGATTGATGTCTCCTCAGGGTAAAGACTATATAGATTGATGTCTCCTCAGGGTAAAGACTATATAGATTGATGTCTCCTCAGGGTAAAGACTATATAGATTGATGTCTCCTCTCAGGGTAAAGACTATATAGATTGATGTCTCCTCAGGGTAAAGACTATATAGATTGATGTCTCCTCAGGGTAAAGACTATATAGATTGATGTCTCCTCAGGGTAAAGACTATATAGATTGATGTCTCCTCAGGGTAAAGACTATATAGATTGATGTGTCCTCTCCTCAGGGTAAAGACTATATAGATTGATGTCTCCTCTCCTCAGGGTAAAGACTATATAGATTGATGTGTCCTCTCCTCAGGGTAAAGACTATATAGATTGATGTCTCCTCAGGGTAAAGACTATATAGATTGATGTCTCCTCTCCTCAGGGTAAAGACTATATAGATTGATGTCTCCTCAGGGTAAAGACTATATAGATTGATGTCTCCTCAGGGTAAAGACTATATAGATTAATGTCTCCTCAGGGTAAAGACTATATAGATTGATGTCTCCTCAGGGTAAAGACTATATAGATTGATGTCTCCTCAGGGTAAAGACTATATAGATTGATGTCTCCTCTCCTCAGGGTAAAGACTATATAGATTGATGTCTCCTCAGGGTAAAGACTATATAGATTGATGTCTCCTCTCCTCAGGGTAAAGACTATATTGTTTCATGTATTGATTAACCTCTGAAGCTGCTTTAGGTCCTTCCTGTTCTCATGTCGTTCTAACTCCTCCCATCAGGGGGCGGTTCCTAAGGGCAACGCCACCAAAGAGTACACGGACAGTCTGCAGCTGAAACCTGGAGAGGTCATCTATAAATGTCCCAAGTGCTGCAGCATCAAACCACAGAGGGCTCACCACTGCAGGTAGACACCATGACAGAGATGGTATAGATATCTATAGATACACATCTAGACACAGAGGGCTCACCACTGCAGGTAGACACCATGACAGAGATGGTATAGATATCTATAGATACACATCTAGACACAGAGGGCTCACCACTGCAGGTAGACACCATGACAGAGATGGTATAGATATCTATAGATACACATCTAGACACAGAGGGCTCACCACTGCAGGTAGACACCATGACAGAGATGGTATAGATATCTATAGATACACATCAAACCACAGAGGGCTCACCACTGCAGGTAGACACCATGACAGAGATGGTATAGATATCTATAGATACACATCAAGACACAGAGGGCTCACCACTGCAGGTAGACACCATGACAGAGATGGTATAGATATCTATAGATACACATCAAGACACAGAGGGCTCACCACTGCAGGTAGACACCATGACAGAGATGGTATAGATATCTATAGATACACATCACATCTAGACACAGAGGGCTCACCACTGCAGGTAGACACCATGACAGAGATGGTATAGATATCTATAGATACACATCTAGACACAGAGGGCTCACCACTGCAGGTAGACACCATGACAGAGATGGTATAGATATCTATAGATACACATCACATCAAGACACAGAGGGCTCACCACTGCAGGTAGACACCATGACAGAGATGGTATAGATATCTATAGATACACATCACATCAAGACACAGAGGGCTCACCACTGCAGGTAGACACCATGACAGAGATGGTATAGATATCTATAGATACACATCACATCAAGACACAGAGGGCTCACCACTGCAGGTGAGGGATACTCACTGGCTTAAGGTGTCTGCATGCTTCCCAGCCGAAACAGTTTGGACAAACCTACTCATTCAAGGGTTCTTCTTACTGCAGGTAAAGGAAGAGTCTGACCAACCAACTGGCTCACACCATCTAAACACTGGTTAGACCAATAGCTTCACTAGTTAATGTCCATGACTCCTTCTAGTGGGGTTCAAGGTGTCTTTACCGTCTAATACATTGTGTGTCACTGCAGGTATTGGCTCCTGTCACCTGTGGTTGGTACGGTTGTACAGTCATGTAATCACACATTTCTTCCAGGGTCTTTGTCAAAGGAATTAATGTATGTTTTCCATCTCCCCTCTCCTCGCCTGTAGCATCTGTAAGCGATGTATCCGTAAGATGGACCACCACTGTCCCTGGGTCAACAACTGTGTCGGGGAGAGGAACCAGCGCTTCTTTGTGCTCTTCACTGTAAGTACCTGATGTCAGGTCCTACCGTACCTCAGTGTAGGGGGAGTCCTGACTGTACCTGATGTCAGGTCCTACCGTACCTCAGTGTAGGGGGAGTCCTGACTGTACCTTATTATGTCAAGTCCTACCGTACCTCAGTGTAGGAGGAGTCCTGGCTGTACCTGATGTCAGGTCCTACCGTACCTCAGTGTAGGGGGAGTCCTGACTGTACCTGATGTCAGGTCCTACCGTACCTCAGTGTAGGGGAAGTCCTGACTGTACCTTATTATGTCAAGTCCTACCGTACCTCAGTGTAGGAGGAGTCCTGACTGTACCTTATTATGTCAAGTCCTACCGTACCTCAGTGTAGGGGGAGTCCTGACTGTACCTTATTATGTCAAGTCCTACTTTACCTCAGTGTAGGAGGAATCCTTCCTGACTGTACCTTATTATGTAAAGTCCTACCATACCTCAGTGTAGGGGGGAATCCTTCCTGACTGTACCTTATTATGTCAAGTCCTACCATACCTCAGTGTAGGGGGAGTCCTGACTGTACCTTATTATGTCAAGTCCTACCGTACCTCAGTGTAGGAGGATCCTGACTGTACCTTATGTCAAGTCCTACCGTACCTCAGTGTAGGGGGAGTCCTGACTGTACCTTATTATGTCAAGTCCTACCATACCTCAGTGTAGGAGGGGTCCTGACTGTACCTTATTATGTCAAGTCCTACCATACCTCAGTGTAGGAGGAGTCCTGACTGTACCTTATTATGTCAAGTCCTACCGTACCTCAGTGTAGGGGGAATCCTTCCTGACTGTACCTTATTATGTCAAGTCCTACCATACCTCAGTGTAGGGGGGAATCCTTCCTGACTGTACCTTATTATGTCAAGTCCTACCATACCTCAGTGTAGGGGGAGTCCTGACTGTACCTTATTATGTCAAGTCCTACCATACCTCAGTGTAGGAGGAGTCCTGACTGTACCTTATTATGTCAAGTCCTACCGTACCTCAGTGTAGAAGGAGTCCTGACTGTACCTTATTATGTCAAGTCCTACCGTACCTCAGTGTAAGAGGAATCCTTCCTGACTGTACCTTATTATGTCAAGTCCTACCATACCTCAGTGTAGGAGGAGTCCTGACTGTACCTTATTATGTCAAGTCCTACCATACCTCAGTGTAGAAGGAGTCCTGACTGTACCTTATTATGTCAAGTCCTACCATACCTCAGTGTAGGGGGAGTCCTGACTGTACCTTATTATGTCAAGTCGTACCATACCTCAGTGTAGGAGGAGTCCTGACTGTACCTTATTATGTCAAGTCCTACCGTACCTCAGTGTAGGGGGATCCTGACTGTACCTTATTATGTCAAGTCCTACCGTACCTCAGTGTAGGAGGGGTCCTGACTGTACCTTATTATGTCAAGTCCTACCGTACCTCAGTGTAGGGGGAGTCCTGACTGTACCTTATTATGTCAAGTCCTACCATACCTCAGTGTAGGAGGAGTCCTGACTGTACCTTATTATGTCAAGTCCTACCATACCTCAGTGTAGGAGGAGTCCTGACTGTACCTTATTATGTCAAGTCCTACCGTACCTCAGTGTAGTGGGAGTCCTGACTGTACCTTATTATGTCAAGTCCTACCATACCTCAGTGTAGGAGGGGTCCTGACTGTACCTTATTATGTCAAGTCCTACCATACCTCAGTGTAGGGGGAATCCTTCCTGACTGTACCTTATTATGTCAAGTCCTACCGTACCTCAGTGTAGGAGGAGTCCTGACTGTACCTTATTATGTCAAGTCCTACCATACCTCAGTGTAGGGGGAATCCTTCCTGACTGTACCTTCTGTCAAGTCCTACCATACCTCAGTGTAGGGGGAGTCCTGACTGTACCTTATTATGTCAAGTCCTACCATACCTCAGTGTAGAAGGAATCCTGACTGTTCCTTATTATGTCAAGTCCTACCATACCTCAGTGTAGGAGGGGTCCTGACTGTACCTTATTATGTCAAGTCCTACCATACCTCAGTGTAGGAGGGGTCCTGACTGTACCTTATTATGTCAAGTCTTACCATACCTCAGTGTAGGGGGAGTCCTGACTGTACCTTATTATGTCAAGTCCTACCATACCTCAGTGTAGAAGGAATCCTGACTGTTCCTTATTATGTCAAGTCCTACCATACCTCAGTGTAGGAGGGGTCCTGACTGTACCTTATTATGTCAAGTCCTACCATACCTCAGTGTAGGAGGGGTCCTGACTGTACCTTATTATGTCAAGTCCTACCATACCTCAGTGTAGAGGGAATCCTTCCTGATTGTACCTTATTATGTCAAGTCCTACCATACCTCAGTGTAGGAGGATCCTGACTGTACCTTATTATGTCAAGTCCTACCGTACCTCAGTGTAGGAGGGGTCCTGACTGTACCTTATTATGTCAAGTTCTACCATACCTCAGTGTAGGAGGGGTCCTGACTGTACCTTATTATGTCAAGTCCTACCATACCTCAGTGTAGGAGGGGTCCTGACTGTACCTTATTATGTCAAGTCCTACCATACCTCAGTGTAGGAGGAGTCCTGACTGTACCTTATTATGTCAAGTCCTACCATACCTCAGTGTAGGGGGAATCCTGACTGTACCTTATTATGTCAAGTCCTACCGTACCTCAGTGTAGGAGGAGTCCTGACTGTACCTTATTATGTCAAGTCCTACCATACCTCAGTGTAGGAGGGGTCCTGACTGTACCTTATTATGTCAAGTCCTACCGTACCTCAGTGTAGGAGGAGTCCTGACTGTACCTTATTATGTCAAGTCCTACCATACCTCAGTGTAGGGGGAATCCTTCCTGACTGTACCTTATTATGTCAAGTCCTACCATACCTCAGTGTAGGGGGAGTCCTGACTGTACCTTATTATGTCAAGTCCTACCATACCTCAGTGTAGGAGGAGTCCTGACTGTACCTTATTATGTCAAGTCCTACCATACCTCAGTGTAGGGGGAATCCTGACTGTACCTTATTATGTCAAGTCGTACCATACCTCAGTGTAGGGGGAATCCTGACTGTACCTTATTATGTCAGGTCCTACCATACCTCAGTGTAGGAGGGGTCCTGACTGTACCTTATTATGTCAAGTCCTACCATACCTCAGTGTAGGAGGGGTCCTGACTGTACCTTATTATGTCAAGTCCTACCATACCTCAGTGTAGGAGGGGTCCTGACTGTACCTTATTATGTCAAGTCCTACCGTACCTCAGTGTAGGAGGAGTCCTGACTGTACCTTATTATGTCAAGTCCTACCGTACCTCAGTGTAGGGGGAGTCCTGACTGTACCTTATTATGTCAAGTCCTACCATACCTCAGTGTAGGAGGGGTCCTGACTGTACCTTATTATGTCAAGTCCTACCGTACCTCAGTGTAGGAGGAGTCCTGACTGTACCTTATTATGTCAAGTCCTACCATACCTCAGTGTAGGGGGAATCCTTCCTGACTGTACCTTATTATGTCAAGTCCTACCATACCTCAGTGTAGGGGGAGTCCTGACTGTACCTTATTATGTCAAGTCCTACCATACCTCAGTGTAGGGGGAGTCCTGACTGTACCTTATTATGTCAAGTCCTACCATACCTCAGTGTAGGGGGAGTCCTGACTGTACCTTATTATGTCAAGTCCTACCGTACCTCAGTGTAGGAGGATCCTGACTGTACCTTATTATGTCAAGTCCTACCATACCTCAGTGTAGGGGGAATCCTGACTGTACCTTATTATGTCAAGTCCTACCATACCTCAGTGTAGGGCGAATCTTGACTGTACCTTATTATGTCAAGTCCTACCATACCTCAGTGTAGGGGGAATCCTGACTGTACCTTATTATGTCAGGTCCTACCATACCTCAGTGTAGGAGGGGTCCTGACTGTACCTTATTATGTCAAGTCCTACCATACCTCAGTGTAGGGGGGAATCCTTCCTGACTGTACCTTATTATGTCAAGTCCTACCGTACCTCAGTGTAGGAGGAGTCCTGACTGTGCCTTATTATGTCAAGTCCTACCATACCTCAGTGTAGGGGGATCCTGACTGTACCTTATTATGTCAAGTCCTACCATACCTCAGTGTAGGGGGAGTCCTGACTGTACCTTATTATGTCAAGTCCTACCGTACCTCAATGTAGGAGGAGTCCTGACTGTACCTTATTATGTCAAGTCCTACCATACCTCAGTGTAGGAGGGGTCCTGACTGTACCTTATTATGTCAAGTCCTACCATACCTCAGTGTAGGAGGGGTCCTGACTGTACCTTATTATGTCAAGTCCTACCAAACCTCAGTGTAGGAGGGGTCCTGACTGTACCTTATTATGTCAAGTCCTACCATACCTCAGTGTAGGAGGGGTCCTGACTGTACCTTATTATGTCAAGTCCTACCATACCTCAGTGTAGGAGGAGTCCTGACTGTACCTTATTATGTCAATACTACCGTACCTCAGTGTAGGGGGAGTCCTGACTGTACCTTATTATGTCAAGTCCTACCATACCTCAGTGTAGGAGGAGTCCTGACTGTACCTTATTATGTCAAGTCCTACCGTACCTCAGTGTAGGAGGAGTCCTGACTGTACCTTATTATGTCAAGTCCTACCGTACCTCAGTGTAGGAGGAGTCCTGACTGTACCTTATTATGTCAAGTCCTACCGTACCTCAGTGTAGGAGGAGTCCTGACTGTACCTTATTATGTCAAGTCCTACCATACCTCAGTGTAGGAGGATCCTGACTGTACCTTATTATGTCAAGTCCTACCATACCTCAGTGTAGGGGGGAATCCTTCCTGACTGTACCTTATTATGTCAAGTCCTACCGTACCTCAGTGTAGGAGGAGTCCTGACTGTACCTTATTATGTCAAGTCCTACCGTACCTCAGTGTAGGAGGAGTCCTGACTGTACCTTATTATGTCAAGTCCTACCGTACCTCAGTGTAGGAGGAGTCCTGACTGTACCTTATTATGTCAAGTCCTACCGTACCTCAGTGTAGGAGGAGTCCTGACTGTAACTTATTATGTCAAGGGCTACCGTACCTCAGTGTAGGAGGAGTCCTGACTGTAACTTATTATGTCAAGTCCTACCGTACCTCAGTGTAGGAGGAGTCCTGACTGTAACTTATTATGTCAAGGGCTACCGTACCTCAGTGTAGGAGGAGTCCTGACTGTACCTTATTATGTCAAGTCCTACCGTACCTCAGTGTAGGAGGGGTCCTGACTGTACCTTATTATGTCAAGTCCTACCATACCTCAGTGTAGGAGGGGTCCTGACTGTACCTTATTATGTCAAGTCCTACCATACCTCAGTGTAGGGGGATCCTGACTGTACCTTCTGTCAAGTCCTACCATACCTCAGTGTAGGGGGAGTCCTGACTGTACCTTATTATGTCAAGTCCTACCATACCTCAGTGTAGGGGGATCCTGACTGTACCTTATTATGTCAAGTCCTACCATACCTCAGTGTAGGAGGAGTCCTGACTGTACCTTATTATGTCAAGTCCTACCGTATCTCAGTGTAGGGGGAGTCCTGACTGTACCTTATTATGTCAAGTCCTACCGTACCTCAGTGTAGGAGGAGTCCTGACTGTACCTTATTATGTCAAGTCCTACCGTACCTCAGTGTAGGGGGAGTCCTGACTGTACCTTATTATGTCAAGTCCTACCGTACCTCAGTGTAGGGGGAGTCCTGACTGTACCTTATTATGTCAAGTCCTACAGTACCTCAGTGTAGGAGGAATCCTTCCTGACTGTACCTTATTATGTCAAGTCCTACCGTACCTCAGTGTAGGAGGAGTCCTGACTGTACCTTATTATGTCAAGTCCTACCATACCTCAGTGTAGGGGGAGTCCTGACTGTACCTTATTATGTCAAGTCCTACAGTACCTCAGTGTAGGAGGAATCCTTCCTGACTGTACCTTATTATGTCAAGTCCTACCATACCTCAGTGTAGGGGGAATCATTCCTGACTGTACCTTATTATGTCAAGTCCTACCATACCTCAGTGTAGGGGGAGTCCTGACTGTACCTTATTATGTCAAGTCCTACCATACCTCAGTGTAGGAGGAGTCCTGACTGTACCTTATTATGTCAAGTCCTACCGTACCTCAGTGTAGGGGGAATCCTTCCTGACTGTACCTTATTATGTCAAGTCCTACCGTACCTCAGTGTAGGAGGAGTCCTGACTGTACCTTATTATGTCAAGTCCTACCGTACCTCAGTGTAGGAGGAGTCCTGACTGTACCTTATTATGTCAAGTCCTACCGTACCTCAGTGTAGGAGGAGTCCTGACTGTACCTTATTATGTCAAGTCCTACCGTACCTCAGTGTAGGAGGGGTCCTGACTGTACCTTATTATGTCAAGTCCTACCGTACCTCAGTGTAGGAGGAGTCCTGACTGTACCTTATTATGTCAAGTCCTACCGTACCTCAGTGTAGGAGGAGTCCTGACTGTACCTTATTATGTCAAGTCCTACCATACCTCAGTGTAGGGGGAATCCTTCCTGACTGTACCTTATTATGTCAAGTCCTACCGTACCTCAGTGTAGGGGGAATCCTTCCTGACTGTACCTTATTATGTCAAGTCCTACCGTACCTCAGTGTAGGGGGAATCCTTCCTGACTGTACCTTATTATGTCAAGTCCTACCGTACCTCAGTGTAGGGGGAATCCTTCCTGACTGTACCTTATTATGTCAAGTCCTACCGTACCTCAGTGTAGGGGGAATCCTTCCTGACTGTACCTTATTATGTCAAGTCCTACCATACCTCAGTGTAGGGGGAATCCTTCCTGACTGTACCTTATTATGTCAAGTCCTACCGTACCGCAGTGTAGGGGGAGTCCTGACTGTACCTTATTATGTCAAGTCCTACCATACCTCAGTGTAGGGGGAGTCCTGACTGTACCTTATTATGTCAAGTCCTACCGTACCTCAGTGTAGGAGGAGTCCTGACTGTACCTTATTATGTCAAGTCCTACCGTACCTCAGTGTAGGGGGAATCCTTCCTGACTGTACCTTATTATGTCCAGTCCTACTGTACCTCAGTGTAGGAGGAGTCCTGACTGTACCTTATTATGTCAAGTCCTACCGTACCTCAGTGTAGGGGGAATCCTTCCTGACTGTACCTTATGATGTCAAGTCCTACCATACCTCAGTGTAGGGGGAATCCTTCCTGACTGTACCTTATTATGTCAAGTCCTACCGTACCTCAGTGTAGGGGGAATCCTTCCTGACTGTACCTTATTATGTCAAGTCATACCGTACCTCAGTGTAGGAGGAGTCCTGACTGTACCTTATTATGTCAAGTCCTACCGTACCTCAGTGTAGGGGAGTCCTGACTGTACCTTATTATGTCAAGTCCTACCGTACCTCAGTGTAGGGGAGTCCTGACTGTACCTTATTATGTCAAGTCCTACCGTACCTCAGTGTAGGGGGAATCCTTCCTGACTGTACCTTTATTATGTCAAGTTCTACCGTACCTCAGTGTAGGGGGAGTCCTTCCTGACTGTACCTTATTATGTCAAGTCCTACCATACCTCAGTGTAGGAGGGAGTCCTGACTGTACCTTATTATGTCAAGTACTACCGTACCTCAGTGTAGGGGGAGTCCTGACTGTACCTTATTATGTCAAGTCCTACCGTACCTCAGTGTAGGAGGAGTCCTGACTGTACCTTATTATGTCAAGTCCTACCGTACCTCAGTGTAGGGGGAGTCCTGACTGTACCTTATTATGTCAAGTCCTACCATACCTCAGTGTAGGAGGGGTCCTGACTGTACCTTATTATGTCAAGTCCTACCGTACCTCAGTGTAGGGGGTGTCCTGACTGTACCTTATTATGTCAAGTCCTACCATACCTCAGTGTAGGAGGGGTTCTGACTGTACCTTATTATGTCAAGTCCTACCGTACCTCAGTGTAGGAGGATCCTGACTGTACCTAATGTCAAGTTCTACCGTACCTCAGTGTAGGGGGAGTCCTTCCTGACTGTACCTTATTATGTCAAGTCCTACCATACCTCAGTGTAGGAGGAGTCCTGACTGTACCTTATTATGTCAAGTCCTACCGTACCTCAGTGTAGGGGGAGTCCTTCCTGACTGTACCTTATTATGTCAAGTCCTACCGTACCTCAGTGTAGGGGGAGTCCTGACTGTACCTTATTATGTCAAGTCCTACCGTACCTCAGTGTAGGGGGAGTCCTGACTGTACCTTATTATGTCAAGTCCTACCATACCTCAGTGTAGGGGGAGTCCTGACTGTACCTTATTATGTCAAGTCCTACCATACCTCAGTGTAGGGGGAGTCCTGACTGTACCTTATTATGTCAAGTCCTACCATACCTCAGTGTAGGGGGAGTCCTGACTGTACCTTATTATGTCAAGTCCTACCATACCTCAGTGTAGGGGGAGTCCTGACTGTACCTTATTATGTCAAGTCCTACCATACCTCAGTGTAGGGGGAATCCTGACTGTACCTTATTATGTCAAGTCCTACCATACCTCAGTGTAGGGGGAATCCTGACTGTACCTTATTATGTCAAGTCCTACCGTACCTCAGAGCGATGGTGTAGTTTTGGTGTCTGACTATTGTTTACATTAATGTCCAGCATTTGATGTTTATCTCTCCCAGCGTCTGTGTGGGTAATAACCCTTTATTCACTGTTTTTCTTTTTCCCCCTCTTCCTCTCTTTCTGTCTTCCTCTCTCTCTCTCTCTTCCTCCCGCTCACTTTCCCCTTTCTACTCTCTCCTGTTCCCTCTCTCTCTCCCACCTCACCATTCCTCTCTTTACCTCCTTCCCCCATCCCTCTCCTTTCTCTGACTCCATCATTACCCTCTCTCCTTCTCTCCTCCTCCCTTCTCTCCTCCTCCCTTCTCTCCTCCTCCCCTCTCTACTCCTCCCCTCTCTCCTCCTCCCGTCTCTCCTCCTCCCCTCTCTCCTCCCTCCAGATGTACATAGCTCTGATCTCAGTCTACGCCCTCTGCCTCAGTTTCCTACAGTTCTACAGCTGTGTCCATGACCAGTGGAATGGTAGGCTACTGTTTACTTCTTCATTCACTGTGGTAGGCTACTGTTCTACAGCTGTGTCCATGACCAGTGGAATGGTAGGCTACTGTTTACGTCTACATTCACTGTGGTAGGCTACTGTTCTACATTCACTGTGGTAGGCTACTGTTAACTTCTACATTCACTGTGGTAGGCTACTGTTCTACATTCACTGTGGTAGGCTACTGTTCTACATTCACTGTGGTAGGCTACTGTTTACGTCTACATTCACTGTGGTAGGCTACTGTTTACGTCTACATTCACTGTGGTAGACTACTGTTTACTTCTACATTCACTGTGGTAGGCTACTGTTTACTTCTACATTCAATGTGGTAGGCTACTGTTTACGTCTACATTCACTGTGGTAGGCTACTGTTTACTGCTACATTCACTGTGGTAGGCAACTGATTACTTCTAAATTCACTGTGGTAGGCTACTGTTCTACATTCACTGTGGTAGGCTACTGTTCTACATTCACTGTGGTAGGCTACTGTTCTACATTCACTGTGGTAGGCTACTGTTCTACATTCACTGTGGTAGGCTACTGTTCTACATTCACTGTGGTAGGCTACTGTTTACGTCTACATTCACTGTGGTAGGCTACTGTTTACGTCTACATTCACTGTGGTAGGCTACTGTTTACGTCTACATTCACTGTGGTAGGCTACTGTTTACTTCTACATTCAATGTGGTAGGCTACTGTTTACGTCTACATTCACTGTGGTAGGCTACTGTTTACTGCTACATTCACTGTGGTAGGCAACTGATTACTTCTAAATTCACTGTGGTAGGCTACTGTTTACTTCTACATTCACTGTGGTAGGCTACTGTTTACTTCTACATTCACTGTGGTAGGCTACTGTTCTACATTCACTGTGGTAGGCTACTGTTCTACATTCACTGTGGTAGGCTACTGTTCTACATTCACTGTGGTAGGCTACTGTTCTACATTCACTGTGGTAGGCTACTGTTTACGTCTACATTCACTGTGGTAGGCTACTGTTTACTTCTACATTCACTGTGGTAGGCTACTGTTTACGTCTACATTCACTGTGTTTCTATGTTCAGTGTAATGGTAGGCTACTGTAGGATAAGGGTACGGCTAAGACTATAAGAACTGGTCGTCTAGTACGTTCGGAACAGAGAGTAAAAGGAGCAGGTTTCTGGGCACGGAAGAATAGACTCAAGGTATAATGTACAGACAAGGGTATGGTAGGATGTGAATACAGTGGAGTTAAACCTAGGCATTGAGTGACGATGAGAGAGGTATTGTCTCTAGAGACACCATTTAAACCAGGTGAGGTCACCTGTGTGGGAGGTGGAACAAAAGAGTTAGCTAAGGCATATTGATGCAGGGCTGGAGGCGATACAGTGAAATAAGACCGTAATCACTAACCAAAACAGCAATGGACAAGGCATATTGACATTAGGGATGCGTAGCCGAGAGGTCATTGGGTCTAGTGTGTTGCTAGGCGGGTTGAAGACACGGCGATTCAGACAGCTAGCGGGCCGGGCCTAGCAGGCTAGCAGAAGGGCCTTAGGGGGACGCCGCGACGGAAGAGTCTGTTCTAGCCCCCTCAGACAGTTACGTCGGCAGACCAGTCGGGACGAATCGGCAGGGCTCCGTGTAATAAAAGGGTCCAGGCCAATTGGCAAAATAGGTATTGTAGCCCAAGGAAGTTGGCTGATGGACCTCTTTAGCTAACAGTCCGATATGCTCTGGACAGCTAGCGGGCCGGGGCTAGCAGATGGGCATTCAGGGGACGTCGTGACGGAGGAGCCTGTTCAAAACCCCCTCGGGCGGATTACGTCGGGAGACCAGTTGTGAAGGATCGGCAGGGCTCCGTATCGGCAGTAAAAGGGGTCCAGGCCAATTGGCATTGTATCCCAAGTAGTGGCTGATGGACCTCTTCAGCTTGACGGGAGATGGGCCGAGCACAGGCTAGCTACAGGCTAATTGGTGCTTTCTTCGGGACAGAGACGTTAGCCAGGGGGTAGCCACTCGGATAGCAGCTAGCTAGCTACAGGCTAATTGGTACTTGCTTCGGGACAGAGATGTTAGCCAGGGGGTAGCCACTCGGATAGCAGCTAGCTAGCTGTGATGATCCAGGTGAAAAGCTTCAGAGCTTGCGGTAGGAATCAGTAGATGTGGGGAAAAGAGTCCAGTATGCTCTGGTTTGAATCGCGCTGTGCAGACTGGCAGGAGTTGTCCAGGCTAAAAGTTAGCTGATGACCTCTAGCAGTGGCTAGCTAGTTAGCTGGCTAGCTTCTGTTGGGGGTTCCAGTTTTGTCAATAGGGGGGCGCCATTTCGACTTTGTAAAAATTAGTTCCCAAATTAAACCGCCTCGTACTCAATTCTTGCTCATACAATATGCATATTATTATTACTATTGGATAGAAAACTCTCTAGTTTCTAAAACCGTTTGAATTATATCTGTGAGTAAAACAGAACTCAAGTTGCAGCTAACTTCCTGTCAGGAAGTGAGAAATCTGAAATCGATGCTCTGTTCCAGGGTCAGTTTATTAAATTGCATGTGATCTATGAGTCGACATGCACTGCATACGATTTCCCCTAGATGTCAGTAAGCAGTGAGAATTGGAATGGTGTTGCTAGGCAGATCTGAGGCCATATAAAGGCTCATGGAACCGGGGGTGCACTCTTTTCAACGTTCGTCATGGCGCAAAGGAGGACCTCAGGATGGCATTCTGAAAAGCTCTCGTTATAGGCCTTAGATATATCTGGCTCTGATTTTATTCGATATAGGTGTTAAAGACATCATAATGTAGTTATTTTAAACCGAGTTATATCAGTTTATATCAGTATAATGCGATTTTCGGATATTTCTTTGTGCTGCGTTATGAAGAGTTGGACACGTCTGGGCCACATAGCTAATGTTTGCTGCTAATTCCTAAGTTGAAGACGTCAATCTACAACCGAGCAACGATGATTCTGGACAAAGGACCACTTGCACAAGATTCTGATGGAAGCTCATCAAAAAGTAAGAACTATTTATGATGTTAATTCGTTGTTCTGTTGAAAAATGTAAAACTACTATTCCGCCATTAATTTCGGTGCGGTCTCGCTTTAACGCACGCTGTATGTCGTAGTAACGTTAATTTTTTTAATCTAACACAGCGGTTGCATTAAGAACTAATGTATCTTTCATTTGCTGTCCAACCTGTATTTTTTAGTCAAGTTTATGATTAGTTATTGATTAGATTAGGTGCCTCTCCCAAGATTTCTCCCGACATTTTGTTGGCAGCTTGGCTATTATTCTCATTGTATAACCACGATTTGTGCCGCTAAATATGCACATTTTCGAACAAACAATATATGTATTGTGTAATATGATGTTATAGGACTGTCATCTGAAGAAGTTTGAGAAGGTTAGTGAAAAAATTTATATCTTTTGCTGGTTTATTCGTTATCGTTACTGTTGGCTTGAATCAATGCTGTTGTGTGGTTGGCTATTGTAGTAAGCTAATATAATGCTAAATTCTGTTTTCGCTGTAAAACACTTAAAGAATCTGAAATATTGGCTGGATTCACAAGATCTTTGTCTTTCATTTGCTGTACGCTGTGTATTTTTCATAAATGTTTTATGATGAGTATTTAGGTAATTCACGTTGCTCTCTGTAGTTATTCTAGTTGCTTTGGTGAGAGTTGTGATGGTGGCTGCAATGTAAAACTATGATTTATACCTGAAATATGCACATTTTTCGAACAAAACATATGCTATACAATAAATATGTTATCAGACTGTCATCCGATGAAGTTGTTTCTTGGTTAGTGACTATTTATATCTTTATTTGGTCGAATTTGTGATAACTACCTATGCAGGGAAAAAATGGTGGGAAAAAAAAGTTGTGTCTTTTGCTATGGTGGTTAGCTAATAGAAATACATATTGTGTCTTCCCTGTAAAACATTTTAAAAATCAGAAATGATGGCTGGATTCACAACATGTGTATCTTTCATTTGGTGTCTTGGACTTGTGATTTCATGAACATTTTATTATATGATATCCCTGTGGCTTTAGGCTAGGCTATGCTAGTCAGCTTTTTTGATGGGGGGGATCCCGGATCCGGGTTTGTGACTCGTTAGAGGGTAAAGAAAATAGCAGATCCACAGTGGGTGTGGCGGGTTGCAGGAGAGTATGTTGGAGTTGAGATTAAAAAAATAAATGTGAAGAAAATGCAAAGAAAAAAGATATATACACGGGACACGACAAGACGAAGATGCATGACTGCTACGCCATCTTGGATATGATGATGAAATTATGATGATGTTGATGATGATGAAATAATGATAATAATGATGATGAGCATGATGATGATGATGATGATGGCGATGAGGATGATTGATGTTAATGATGATGAAATAATGATGGTGAGAATGATGGATGATAATGATGATGTTTATAATAATGATGATAATGCAGATTATTATAATAATTATGAAAGTAATGATGATGATACGTTTGATTTTAAATGCTTCTAAATGTTAATAGAACCTTTATAATCAGAGGATAAAATAATGACACCCCTCTCCTCCTCTGTCAAAATAATGACACCTCTCCTCCTCTGTCAAAATAATGACACCTCTCCTCCTCTGTCAAAATAATGTCACCTCTCCTCCTCTGTCAAAATAATGACCCCTCTCTCCTCTCCCACAACTCCATCTCCCAGAATGCACTGACTTCTCTCCTCCTGTGGCGGTGATGTTGATGATCTTCCTCTGTCTGGAGGCCTTCCTCTTCCTCACCTTCACCGTGGTGATGTTCGGAACGCAGATACACTCCATCTGCAACGACGAGACGGTGAGGCACCGGGCGCACGCCACACACCGTGGTCGTCACGCCACACACCGCGGTCGTCACGCCACACACCGCGGTCGTCACGCCACACACCGCGGTCGTCACGCCACACACCGCGGTCGTCACGCCACACACCGCGGTCGTCACGCCACACACCGCGGTCGTCACGCCACACACCGCGGTCGTCACGCCACACACCGCGGTCGTCACGCCACACACCGCGGTCGTCACGCCACACACCGCGGTCGTCACGCCACACACCGCGGTCGTCACGCCACACACCGAGGCCGTCACGCCACACACCGAGGCCGTCACGCCACACACCGAGGCCGTCACGCCACACACCGAGGCCGTCACGCCACACACCGAGGCCGTCACGCCACACACCGAGGCCGTCACGCCACACACCGAGGCCGTCACGCCACACACCGCGGTCGTCACGCCACACACCGCGGTCGTCACGCCACACACCGAGGTCGCCACGCCACACACCGAGGTCGTCACGCCACACACCGAGGTCGTCACGCCACACACCGAGGTCGCCACGCCACACACCGAGGTCGTCACGCCACACACTGTGGCCGTCACGCCACAGACCGAGGTCGTCACGCCACACACCGAGGTCGTCACGCCACACACCGAGGTCGTCACGCCACACACCGAGGTCGTCACGCCACACACTGTGGTCGTCACGCCACACACTGTGGTCGTCACGCCACACACTGTGGTCGTCACGCCACACACTGAGGTCGCCACGCCACACACTGAGGTCGTCACGCCACACACTGAGGTCGTCACGCCACACACTGAGGTCGCCACGCCACACACTGAGGTCGTCACGCCACACACTGAGGTCGTCACGCCACACACTGAGGTCGTCACGCCACACACTGAGGTCGTCACGCCACACACTGAGGTCGTCACGCCACACACTGAGGTCGTCACGCCACACTGAGGTCGTCACGCCACACACTGAGGTCGTCACGCCACACACTGAGGTCGTCACGCCACACACTGAGGTCGTCACGCCACACACTGAGGTCGTCACGCCACACACTGAGGTCGTCACGCCACACACTGAGGTCGTCACGCCACACACTGAGGTCGTCACGCCACACACTGAGGTCGTCACGCCACACACTGAGGTCGTCACGCCACACACTGAGGTCGTCACGCCACACACTGAGGTCGTCACGCCACACACTGAGGTCGTCACGCCACACACTGAGGTCGTCACGCCACACACTGAGGTCGTCACGCCACACACTGAGGTCGTCACGCCACACACCGTGGTCGTCACGCCACACACCACGGTCGTCACGCCGCACACTGTGGTCGCCACCACTTAGAGGAACACTTGACAAGGTTTACAGCAGTGGTGGAAAAAATACTCAATTCTCATACTTGAGTGAAAGTAAAGATACTTTTAATAGATAATGACTCAAGTAAAAGTGAAAGTCACACAGTAAAATACTACTTGAGTAAAAGTATTTGGTTTTAAATGTACTTTCGTATCGAAAGTAAATGTACAAGTACTGTTGAAGTCGGAAGTTTACATACACTTAGGTTGGAGTCATTAAAACTCGTTTTTCCAAACACTCCACAAATTTCTTGTTAACAAACTATAGTTTTGGCAAGTCGGTTAGGACATCTACTTTGTGACACAAGTCATTCTTACAACAATTGTTTACCGATTATTTCACTTATAATTCACTGCATCACAATTCCAGTGGATCAGAAGTTTACATACATTAAGTTGACTGTGCCTTTAAACAGCTTGGAAAATTCCAGAAAATGATGTCATGGCTTTAGAAGCTTCTGATAGGCTAATTGACATCATTTGTGTCAATTGGAGGTGTACCTGTGGATGTATTTCATGGCCTACCTTCAAACTCAGTGCCTCTTTGCTTGACATCATGGGAAAATCAAAACAAATCAGCCAAGACCTCAGAATAAAAATTGTAGACCTTCACAAGTCTGGTTCATCCTTGGGAGCAATTTCCAAACACCTGAAGGTACCACGTTCATCTGTACAAACAATAGTACGCAAGTATAAACACCATGGGACCACGCAGCCGTCATACCGCTCAGGAAGGGGACGCATTCTGTCTCCTAGAGATGAACGTACTTTGGTGCGAAAAGTGCAAATCAATCCCAGAACAGCAAAGGACCTTGTGAAGATGCTGGAGGAAACAGGTACACAAGTATCTGTATCCACAGTAAAACAAGTCCAATATCGACATAACCTGAAAGGCCACTCAGCAAGGAAGAAGCCACTGCTCCAAAACTGCCATAAAAAAGCCAGACTATGGCATGGGGACAAAGATCGTACTTTTTGGGGAAATGTCCTCTGGTCTGATGAAACAAAAATAGAACTGTTTGGCCATAATGACCATCGTTATGTTTGGAAGAAAAAGGGGGAGGCTTGCAAGCCGAAGAACACCATCCCAACCGTGAAGCACGGGGGTAGCAGCATCATGTTGTGGGAGTGCTTTGCTGCGGGAGGGACTGGTGCACTTCACAAAATAGATGGCATCATGAGGGTGGAAAATGATGTGGATATATTGAAGCAACATCTCAAGACATCAGTCAGGAAGTTAAAGCTTGGTCGCAAATGGGTCTTCCAAATGGACAATGACCCCAAGCATACTTCCAAAGTTGTGGAAAAATGGCTTAAGGACAACAGAGTCAAGGTATTGGAGTGGCCACCACAAAGCCCTGACCACAATCCTATAGAACATTTGTGGGCAGAACTGAAAAAGCGTGTGCGAGCAAGGAGGCCTACAAACCTGACTCAGTTACACCAGCTCTGTCAGGAGGAATGGGCCAGAATTCACCCAACTTATTGTGGGAAGCTTGTGGAAGGCTACCCGAAACATTTGACCCAAGTTAAACAATTTAAAGGCAACGCGACCAAATACTAATTGAGTGCATGTAAACTTCTGACCCACTGGGAATGTGATGAAAGAAATAAAAGCTGAAATGAATAATTCTCTACTATTATTCTGACATTTCACATTCTTAAAATAAAGTGGTGATCCTACCTGACCTAAGACAGGGAATTTTTACTAGGATTAAATGTCAGGAATTGTGAAAAACGGAGTTTAAATGTATTTGGTTAAGGTGTATGTAAACTTCCGACTTCAACTGTCAGTTCTTTCCACCACTGGTTTACAGGAACAGTGAACCTCATTCAACTGTATCTATAGATATCTATACCATCTCTGTCATTGGATGGTTTACTGGCTGTTTCCCAAGGTTTACTTTCTGTTGCTTTTCAAATCAGGTGATTAAATGGAGACTATGCTGAAGGATTGTCTGTCTGTCTGTGTCTGTCTGTCGATCTGTGCCTGTCTTCATGTCTGTCTGTGTCTGTCTGTCTGTTGTCTGTCTGTCGGTCTGTTTGTGCCTGTCTGTCTGTCGGTCTGTCTTCATGTCTGTCTGTCTGTCGATCTGTGCCTGTCTTCATGTCGATCTGTGCCTGTCTGTGTCTGTCTGTCTGTTTGTGCCTGTCTGTCTGTCTTCATGTCGGTCTGTGTCTGTCTCGTCTCCCAGGAGATCGAGCGTCTGAAGAATGAGAAGCCGAGGTGGGAGCGGCGTGTGCGCTGGGAGGGGATGAAGGCTGTGTTCGGAGGCCCGCCCTCCGTCCTCTGGCTCAACCCATTCACCGGCCTGCGTCTGCGGCGCCTACTGATGACACGTACATGCCGTAGTGGTGTGGAGTTCTCTGTCTGAGGGCTGAGCAGGCCAAAACACAGCTCTTCCCCGTCTGATACCCTGGACCTCTCTGGACCATCTGGTACCCCGGACCTCTCTGGACCGTCTGATACCCCCGGACCTCTCTGGACCGTCTGATACCCTGGACCTCTCTGGACCGTTGGACACATCATGGGGGTTTTGGTGGTACCTTCTGGACTGATAGGATGGGGTGTGACCTGTGACTTACATACTGGAGAACAGCTGTACCCCCCCATTCCCACTACATGGCGTCTCCTGAAGTCCCTGTCTCTCTGCTGAGACAGACCAACAGAGTGGAGGGGGACTAAGACTTCTGTCCTCCAGACAGAGAGACTAGGGCTGAATATGGGTCTGTATCTGGGTCAGTTCTCCACACAGAGAGACTAGGGCTGAATATGGGTCTGTATCTGGGTCAGTCCTCCACACAGAGAGACTAGGGCTGAATATGGGTCTGTATCTGGGTCAGTCCTCCACACAGAGAGACTAGGGCTGAATATGGGTCTGTATCTGGGTCAGTCCTCCACACAGAGAGACTAGGGCTGAATATGGGTCTGTATCTGGGTCAGTCCTCCACACAGAGAGACTAGGGCTGAATATGGGTCTGTATCTGGGTCAGTCCTCCACACAGAGAGACTAGGGCTGAATATGGGTCTGTATCTGGGTCAGTCCTCCAGACAGAGAGACTAGGGCTGAATATGGGTCTGTATCTGGGTCAGTCCTCCACACAGAGAGACTAGGGCTGAATATGGGTCTGTATCTGGGTCAGTCCTCCACACAGAGAGACTAGGGCTGAATATGGGTCTGTATCTGGGTCTGTCCTCCACACAGAGAGACTAGGGCTGAATATGGGTCTGTATCTGGGTCAGTCCTCCACACAGAGAGACTAGGGCTGAATATGGGTCTGTATCTGGGTCAGTCCTCCACACAGAGAGACTAGGGCTGAATATGGGTCTGTATCTGGGTCAGTCCTCCACACAGAGAGACTAGGGCTGAATATGGGTCTGTATCTGGGTCTGTCCTCCACACAGAGAGACTAGGGCTGAATATGGGTCTGTATCTGGGTCAGTCCTCCACACAGAGAGACTAGGGCTGAATATGGGTCTGTATCTGGGTCAGTCCTCCACACAGAGAGACTAGGGCTGAATATGGGTCTGTATCTGGGTCAGTCCTCCACACAGAGAGACTAGGGCTGAATATGGGTCTGTATCTGGGTCTGTCCTCCACACAGAGAGACTAGGGCTGAATATGGGTCTGTATCTGGGTCTGTCCTCCACACAGAGAGACTAGGGCTGAATATGGGTCTGTATCTGGGTCAGTCCTCCACACAGAGAGACTAGGGCTGAATATGGGTCTGTATCTGGGTCAGTCCTCCACACAGAGAGACTAGGGCTGAATATGGGTCTGTATCTGGGTCTGTCCTCCACACAGAGAGACTAGGGCTGAATATGGGTCTGTATCTGGGTCAGTCCTCCACACAGAGAGACTAGGGCTGAATATGGGTCTGTATCTGGGTCAGTCCTCCACACAGAGAGACTAGGGCTGAATATGGGTCTGTATCTGGGTCAGTCCTCCACACAGAGAGACTAGGGCTGAATATGGGTCTGTATCTGGGTCAGTCCTCCACACAGAGAGACTAGGGCTGAATATGGGTCTGTATCTGGGTCAGTCCTCCACACAGAGAGACTAGGGCTGAATATGGGTCTGTATCTGGGTCTGTCCTCCACACAGAGAGACTAGGGCTGAATATGGGTCTGTATCTGGGTCAGTCCTCCACACAGAGAGACTAGGGCTGAATATGGGTCTGTATCTGGGTCAGTCCTCCACACAGAGAGACTAGGGCTGAATATGGGTCTGTATCTGGGTCTGTCCTCCACACAGAGAGACTAGGGCTGAATATGGGTCTGTATCTGGGTCAGTCCTCCACACAGAGAGACTAGGGCTGAATATGGGTCTGTATCTGGGTCAGTCCTCCACACAGAGAGACTAGGGCTGAATATGGGTCTGTATCTGGGTCAGTCCTCCACACAGAGAGACTAGGGCTGAATATGGGTCTGTATCTGGGTCAGTCCTCCAGACAGAGAGACTAGGGCTGAATATGGGTCTGTATCTGGGTCAGTCCTCCACACAGAGAGACTAGGGCTGAATATGGGTCTGTATCTGGGTCAGTCCTCCACACAGAGAGACTAGGGCTGAATATGGGTCTGTATATGGGTCTGTCCTCCACACACAGAGACTAGGGCTGAATATGGGTCTGTATCTGGGTCTGTCCTCCACACAGAGAGACTAGGGCTGAATATGGGTCTGTATCTGGGTCAGTCCTCCACACAGAGAGACTAGGGCTGAATATGGGTCTGTATCTGGGTCAGTCCTCCACATAGAGAGACTAGGGCTGAATATGGGTCTGTATCTGGGTCAGTCCTCCACACAGAGAGACTAGGGCTGAATATGGGTCTGTATCTGGGTCTGTCCTCCACATAGAGAGACTAGGGCTGAATATGGGTCTGTATCTGGGTCAGTCCTCCACACAGAGAGACTAGGGCTGAATATGGGTCTGTATCTGGGTCTGTCCTCCACACAGAGAGACTAGGGCTGAATATGGGTCTGTATCTGGGTCAGTCCTCCACACAGAGAGACTAGGGCTGAATATGGGTCTGTATCTGGGTCAGTCCTCCACACAGAGAGACTAGGACTGAATATGGGTCTGTATCTGGGTCAGTTCTCCACACAGAGAGACTAGGGCTGAATATGGGTCTGTATCTGGGTCAGTCCTCCACACAGAGAGACTAGGGCTGAATATGGGTCTGTATCTGGGTCAGTCCTCCACACAGAGAGACTAGGGCTGAATATGGGTCTGTATCTGGGTCAGTCCTCCACACAGAGAGACTAGGGCTGAATATGGGTCTGTATCTGGGTCAGTCCTCCACACAGAGAGACTAGGGCTGAATATGGGTCTGTATCTGGGTCAGTCCTCCACACAGAGAGACTAGGGCTGAATATGGGTCTGTATCTGGGTCAGTCCTCCACACAGAGAGACTAGGGCTGAATATGGGTCTGTATCTGGGTCTGTCCTCCACACAGAGAGACTAGGGCTGAATATGGGTCTGTATCTGGGTCAGTCCTCCACACAGAGAGACTAGGGCTGAATATGGGTCTGTATCTGGGTCTGTCCTCCACACAGAGAGACTAGGGCTGAATATGGGTCTGTATCTGGGTCAGTCCTCCACACAGAGAGACTAGGGCTGAATATGGGTCTGTATCTGGGTCAGTCCTCCACACAGAGAGACTAGGGCTGAATATGGGTCTGTATCTGGGTCTGTCCTCCACACAGAGAGACTAGGGCTGAATATGGGTCTGTATCTGGGTCTGTCCTCCACACAGAGAGACTAGGGCTGAATATGGGTCTGTATCTGGGTCAGTTCTCCACACAGAGAGACTAGGGCTGAATATGGGTCTGTATCTGGGTCAGTCCTCCACACAGAGAGACTAGGGCTGAATATGGGTCTGTATCTGGGTCAGTCCTCCACACAGAGAGACTAGGGCTGAATATGGGTCTGTATCTGGGTCAGTCCTCCACACAGAGAGACTAGGGCTGAATATGGGTCTGTATCTGGGTCAGTCCTCCAGACAGAGAGACTAGGGCTGAATATGGGTCTGTATCTGGGTCAGTCCTCCACACAGAGAGACTAGGGCTGAATATGGGTCTGTATCTGGGTCAGTTCTCCACACAGAGAGACTAGGGCTGAATATGGGTCTGTATCTGGGTCTGTCCTCCACACAGAGAGACTAGGGCTGAATATGGGTCTGTATCTGGGTCAGTCCTCCACACAGAGAGACTAGGGCTGAATATGGGTCTGTATCTGGGTAAGTTCTCCACATAGAGAGACTAGGGCTGAATATGGGTTTGTATCTGGGTCAGTCCTCCACACAGAGAGACTAGGGCTGAATATGGGTCTGTATCTGGGTCAGTCCTCCACACAGAGAGACTAGGGCTGAATATGGGTCTGTATCTGGGTCAGTCCTCCACACAGAGAGACTAGGGCTGAATATGGGTCTGTATCTGGGTCAGTCCTCCACACAGAGAGACTAGGGCTGAATATGGGTCTGTATCTGGGTCAGTCCTCCACACAGAGAGACTAGGGCTGAATATGGGTCTGTATCTGGGTCAGTCCTCCACACAGAGAGACTAGGGCTGAATATGGGTCTGTATCTGGGTCAGTCCTCCACACAGAGAGACTAGGGCTGAATATGGGTCTGTATCTGGGTCAGTCCTCCACACAGAGAGACTAGGGCTGAATATGGGTCTGTATCTGGGTCAGTCCTCCACACAGAGAGACTAGGGCTGAATATGGGTCTGTATCTGGGTCAGTCCTCCACACAGAGAGACTAGGGCTGAATATGGGTCTGTATCTGGGTCAGTCCTCCACATAGAGAGACTAGGGCTGAATATGGGTCTGTATCTGGGTCAGTCCTCCACACAGAGAGACTAGGGCTGAATATGGGTCTGTATCTGGGTCTGTCCTCCACACAGAGAGACTAGGGCTGAATATGGGTCTGTATCTGGGTCAGTCCTCCACACAGAGAGACTAGGGCTGAATATGGGTCTGTATCTGGGTCAGTCCTCCACACAGAGAGACTAGGGCTGAATATGGGTCTGTATCTGGGTCAGTCCTCCACACAGAGAGACTAGGGCTGAATATGGGTCTGTATCTGGGTCTGTCCTCCACACAGAGAGACTAGGGCTGAATATGGGTCTGTATCTGGGTCTGTCCTCCACACAGAGAGACTAGGGCTGAATATGGGTCTGTATCTGGGTCAGTCCTCCACACAGAGAGACTAGGGCTGAATATGGGTCTGTATCTGGGTCAGTCCTCCACACAGAGAGACTAGGGCTGAATATGGGTCTGTATCTGGGTCTGTCCTCCACACACAGAGACTAGGGCTGAATATGGGTCTGTATCTGGGTCAGTCCTCCACACAGAGAGACTAGGGCTGAATATGGTCGGTCGGTCCTGGTCCTCCCTGCCTCTGGCCACAACCCAAGTGTACTGACTACTGGTATTAAACAGCCTGGACATAGAGTCTACCTACTGAACACAGACGTCAGTGCTTCCTCTGCCCTGAGCCTCGACGTACCCATCACCTGAACTATGCCCCTGATGCAACAGACTGAACAGGTTGCACTGTAACCTGGACCATGTTCAGTAGACTCAAATGGGACAAACACATTGAAACGGGGGAGGTACTACCAGAATTTAGCTAATCCGAAACGCTGAAAAATGTATTTTTGTTGTTTCTTTGTATTTTGTCTCATTGGTTGTTTTTACTCCTTGTTTAGGAGCTGCTACAGTGATTCCCATGTCCTGTCCCCCCCTTTACCAATGTTTCCCATGTCCTGTCCCCCCCTTTACCAATGTTTCCCATGTCCTGTCCCCCCCTTTACCAATGTTTCCCATGTCCTGTCCCCCCCTTTACCAATGTTTCCCATGTCCTGCCCCCCCCTTTACCAATGTTTCCAATGTCCTGTCCCCCCCATTACCAATGTTTCCCAGACCCCAAGTCCTGTCCCCCCCTTTACCAATGTTTCCCAGACCCCAAGTCCTGTCCCCCCCTTTACCAATGTTTCCCAGACCCCAAGTCCTGTCCCCCCCTTTACCAATGTTTCCCAGACCCCATGTCCTGTCCCCCCCTTTACCAATGTTTCCCAGACCCCATGTCCTGTTCCCCCCTTTACCAATGTTTCCCAAGTCCTGTCCCCCCCTTTACCAATGTTTCCCAGACCCCAAGTCCTGTCCCCCCCTTTACCAATGTTTCCCAAGTCCTGTCCCCCCCATTACCAATGTTTCCCAGTCCCCATGTCCTGTCCCCCCCTTTACCAATGTTTCCCAGACCCCAAGTACTGTCCCCCCCTTTACCAATGTTTCCCAGACCCCATGTCCTGCCCCCCCCTTTACCAATGTTTCCCAGACCCCAAGTCCTGTCCCCACCTTTACCAATGTTTCCCAGACCCCATGTCCTGTCCCCCCCATTACCAATGTTTCCCAGACCCCAAGTCCTGTCCCCCCCTTTACCAATGTTTCCCAGACCCCATGTCCTGTCCCCCCCTTTACCAATGTTTCCCAGACCCCATGTCCTGTCCCCCCCATTACCAATGTTTCCCAGACCCCAAGTACTGTCCCCCCCATTACCAATGTTTCCCATGTCCTGTCCCCCCCATTACCAATGTTTCCCAGACCCCAAGTACTGTCCCCCCCTTTACCAATGTTTCCCAGTCCCCATGTCCTGTCCCCCCCTTTACCAATTTTTCCCAAGTCCTGACCCCCCCTTTACCAATGTTTCCCATGTCCTGTCCCCCCCTTTACCAATGTTTCCCAGACCCCAAGTCCTGTCCCCACCTTTACCAATGTTTCCCAGACCCCATGTTCTGTCCCCCCCATTACCAATGTTTCCCAGACCCCAAGTCCTGTCCCCCCCATTACTAATGTTTCCCAGACCCCAAGTACTGTCCCCCCCATTACCAATGTTTCCCATGTCCTGTCCCCCCCATTACCAATGTTTCCCAGACCCCAAGTCCTGTCCCCCCCATTACCAATGTTTCCCAGTCCCCATGTCCTGTCCCCCCCTTTACCAATGTTTCCCAGTCCCCATGTCCTGTCCCCCCCTTTACCAATGTTTCCCAGTCCCCATGTCCTGTCCCCCCCTTTACCAATGTTTCCCAGACCCCAAGTCCTGTCCCCCCCTTTACCAATGTTTCCCAGACCCCAAGTACTGTCCCCCCCATTACCAATGTTTCCCATGTCCTGTCCCCCCCATTACCAATGTTTCCCAGACCCCAAGTACTGTCCCCCCCTTTACCAATGTTTCCCAGTCCCCATGTCCTGTCCCCCCCTTTACCAATTTTTCCCAAGTCCTGACCCCCCCTTTACCAATGTTTCCCATGTCCTGTCCCCCCCTTTACCAATGTTTCCCAGACCCCAAGTCCTGTCCCCACCTTTACCAATGTTTCCCAGACCCCATGTTCTGTCCCCCCCATTACCAATGTTTCCCAGACCCCAAGTCCTGTCCCCCCCATTACTAATGTTTCCCAGACCCCAAGTACTGTCCCCCCCATTACCAATGTTTCCCATGTCCTGTCCCCCCCATTACCAATGTTTCCCAGACCCCAAGTAATGTCCCCCCCTTTACCAATGTTTCCCAGACCCCAAGTCCTGTCCCCCCCATTACCAATGTTTCCCAGTCCCCATGTCCTGTCCCCCCCTTTACCAATGTTTCCCAGTCCCCATGTCCTGTCCCCCCCTTTACCAATGTTTCCCAGTCCCCATGTCCTGTCCCCCCCTTTACCAATGTTTCCCAGACCCCAAGTCCTGTCCCCCCCTTTACCAATGTTTCCCAGACCCCAAGTACTGTCCCCCCCATTACCAATGTTTCCCATGTCCTGTCCCCCCCATTACCAATGTTTCCCAGACCCCAAGTACTGTCCCCCCCTTTACCAATGTTTCCCAGTCCCCATGTCCTGTCCCCCCCTTTACCAATTTTTCCCAAGTCCTGACCCCCCCTTTACCAATGTTTCCCATGTCCTGTCCCCCCCTTTACCAATGTTTCCCAGACCCCAAGTCCTGTCCCCACCTTTACCAATGTTTCCCAGACCCCATGTTCTGTCCCCCCCATTACCAATGTTTCCCAGACCCCAAGTCCTGTCCCCCCCATTACTAATGTTTCCCAGACCCCAAGTACTGTCCCCCCCATTACCAATGTTTCCCATGTCCTGTCCCCCCCATTACCAATGTTTCCCAGACCCCAAGTAATGTCCCCCCCTTTACCAATGTTTCCCAGACCCCAAGTCCTGTCCCCCCCATTACCAATGTTTCCCAGTCCCCATGTCCTGTCCCCCCCTTTACCAATGTTTCCCAGTCCCCATGTCCTGTCCCCCCCTTTACCAATGTTTCCCAGTCCCCATGTCCTGTCCCCCCCTTTACCAATGTTTCCCAGACCCCAAGTCCTGTCCCCCCCTTTACCAATGTTTCCCAGACCCCAAGTCCTCCCCCCCCCTCCCCCTTTACCAATGTTTCCCAGACCCCAAGTCCTGTCCCCCCCTTTACCAATGTTTCCCAGACCCCATGTCCTGTCCCCCCCTTTACCAATTTTTCCCAAGTCCTGACCCCCCCCTTTACCAATGTTTCCCATGTCCTGTCCCCCCCTTTACCAATTTTTCCCAGACCCCAAGTTCAGTCCACCATTTAGTTCCCCCTCAGCCCTCCTGACCTCCCTCATGATGAAGGCTTTTTCAGTCCACCATTTTGTTCCCCCTCAGCCCTCCTGACCTCCCTCATGATGAAGGCTGTTTCAGTCCACCATGTTGTTCCCCCTCAGCCCTCCTGACCTTCCTCATGATGAAGGCTGTTTCAGTCCACCATTTTGTTCCCCCTCAGCCCTCCTGACCTTCCTCATGATGAAGGCTGTTTCAGTCCACCATTTTGTTCCCCATCAGCCCTCCTGACCTCCCTCATGATGAAGGCTGTTTCAGTCCACCATTTAGTTCCCCCTCAGCCCTCCTGACCTCCCTCATGATGAAGGCTGTTTCAGTCCACCATTTAGTTCCCCCTCAGCCCTCCTGACCTCATCTCTCATCTCTCTGCTGATTTAGTTGTCTTCACAACAGAGCCATTGTGACACAGGGTATTGATGATCATCAAACAACAGTTTGTTTTATGAGATATGAGTACCCTAATCAATACAATCATGCAAATATCCGCCATTGATTAATGCCGTATCTTTTTAACTGTATCCGTTTGATTTATGATTGTATAATATAATTTGTTTTAAAATAAAGAGCTTTAGTCTGTGAACAACATGTCCATTTGTAAAAGGACCCTCATTATTAGACTCCCTGAGGATCTGTAGGATGTGTCTCTGGAGACATGCTATCTGGAGATGATTAGACTCCCTGAGGCTCTGTAGGATGTGTGTCTGGAGACATGCTATCTGGAGATGATTAGACTCCCTGAGGCTCTGTAGGATGTGTCTCTGGAGACATGCTATCTGGAGATGATTAGACTCCCTGAGGCTCTGTAGGATGTGTGTCTGGAGACATGCTATCTGGAGATGATTAGACTCCCTGAGGCTCTGTAGGATGTGTCTCTGGAGACATGCTATCTGGAGATGATTAGACTCCCTGAGGCTCTGTAGGATGTGTCTCTGGAGACATGCTATCTGGAGATGATTAGACTCCCTGAGGCTCTGTAGGATGTGTCTCTGGAGACATGCTATCTGGAGATGATTAGACTCCCTGAGGCTCTGTAGGATGTGTCTCTGGAGACATGCTATCTGGAGATGATTAGACTCCCTGAGGCTCTGTAGGATGTGTCTCTGGAGACATGCTATCTGGAGATGATTAGACTCCCTGAGGCTCTGTAGGATGTGTGTCTGGAGACATGCTATCTGGAGATGATTAGACTCCCTGAGGCTCTGTAGGATGTGTCTCTGGAGACATGCTATCTGGAGATGATTAGACTCCCTGAGGCTCTGTAGGATGTGTCTCTGGAGACATGCTATCTGGAGATGATTAGACTCCCTGAGGCTCTGTAGGATGTGTCTCTGGAGACATGCTATCTGGAGATGATTAGACTCCCTGAGGCTCTGTAGGATGTGTCTCTGGAGACATGCTATCTGGAGATGATTAGACTCCCTGAGGCTCTGTAGGATGTGTGTCTGGAGACATGCTATCTGGAGATGATTAGACTCCCTGAGGCTCTGTAGGATGTGTCTCTGGAGACATGCTATCTGGAGATGATTAGACTCCCTGAGGCTCTGTAGGATGTGTCTCTGGAGACATGCTATCTGGAGATGATTAGACTCCCTGAGGCTCTGTAGGATGTGTGTCTGGAGACATGCTATCTGGAGATGATTAGACTCCCTGAGGCTCTGTAGGATGTGTGTCTGGAGACATGCTATCTGGAGATGATTAGACTCCCTGAGGCTCTGTAGGATGTGTGTCTGGAGACATGCTATCTGGAGATGATTAGACTCCCTGAGGCTCTGTAGGATGTGTGTCTGGAGACATGCTATCTGGAGATGATTAGACTCCCTGAGGCTCTGTAGGATGTGTCTCTGGAGACATGCTATCTGGAGATGATTAGACTCCCTGAGGGTCTGTAGGATGTGTCTCTGGAGACATGCTATCTGGAGATGATTAGACTCCCTGAGGCTCTGTAGGATGTGTCTCTGGAGACATGCTATCTGGAGATGATTAGACTCCCTGAGGCTCTGTAGGATGTGTCTCTGGAGACATGCTATCTGGAGATGATTAGACTCCCTGAGGCTCTGTAGGATGTGTCTCTGGAGACATGCTATCTGGAGATGATTAGACTCCCTGAGGCTCTGTAGGATGTGTCTCTGGAGACATGCTATCTGGAGATGATTAGACTCCCTGAGGCTCTGTAGGATGTGTCTCTGGAGACATGCTATCTGGAGATGATTAGACTCCCTGAGGCTCTGTAGGATGTGTGTCTGGAGACATGCTATCTGGAGATGATTAGACTCCCTGAGGCTCTGTAGGATGTGTCTCTGGAGACATGCTATCTGGAGATGATTAGACTCCCTGAGGCTCTGTAGGATGTGTCTCTGGAGACATGCTATCTGGAGATGATTAGACTCCCTGAGGCTCTGTAGGATGTGTGTCTGGAGACATGCTATCTGGAGATGATTAGACTCCCTGAGGGTCTGTAGGATGTGTCTCTGGAGACATGCTATCTGGAGATGATTAGACTCCCTGAGGCTCTGTAGGATGTGTGTCTGGAGACATGCTATCTGGAGATGATTAGACTCCCTGAGGCTCTGTAGGATGTGTCTCTGGAGACATGCTATCTGGAGATGATTAGACTCCCTGAGGCTCTGTAGGATGTGTGTCTGGAGACATGCTATCTGGAGATGATTAGACTCCCTGAGGCTCTGTAGGATGTGTCTCTGGAGACATGCTATCTGGAGATGATTAGACTCCCTGAGGGTCTGTAGGATGTGTGTCTGGAGACATGCTATCTGGAGATGATTAGACTCCCTGAGGCTCTGTAGGATGTGTGTCTGGAGACATGCTATCTGGAGATGATTAGACTCCCTGAGGCTCTGTAGGATGTGTGTCTGGAGACATGCTATCTGGAGATGATTAGACTCCCTGAGGCTCTGTAGGATGTGTCTCTGGAGACATGCTATCTGGAGATGATTAGACTCCCTGAGGCTCTGTAGGATGTGTGTCTGGAGACATGCTATCTGGAGATGATTAGACTCCCTGAGGCTCTGTAGGATGTGTCTCTGGAGACATGCTATCTGGAGATGATTAGACTCCCTGAGGCTCTGTAGGATGTGTCTCTGGAGACATGCTATCTGGAGATGATTAGACTCCCTGAGGCTCTGTAGGATGTGTGTCTGGAGACATGCTATCTGGAGATGATTAGACTCCCTGAGGCTCTGTAGGATGTGTGTCTGGAGACATGCTATCTGGAGATGATTAGACTCCCTGAGGCTCTGTAGGATGTGTGTCTGGAGACATGCTATCTGGAGATGATTAGACTCCCTGAGGCTCTGTAGGATGTGTGTCTGGAGACATGCTATCTGGAGATGATTAGACTCCCTGAGGGTCTGTAGGATGTGTCTCTGGAGACATGCTATCTGGAGATGATTAGACTCCCTGAGGGTCTGTAGGATGTGTCTCTGGAGACATGCTATCTGGAGATGATTAGACTCCCTGAGGCTCTGTAGGATGTGTCTCTGGAGACATGCTATCTGGAGATGATTAGACTCCCTGAGGGTCTGTAGGATGTGTCTCTGGAGACATGCTATCTGGAGATTATTAGACTCCCTGAGGCTCTGTAGGATGTGTCTCTGGAGACATGCTATCTGGAGATGATTAGACTCCCTGAGGCTCTGTAGGATGTGTCTCTGGAGACATGCTATCTGGAGATGATTAGACTCCCTGAGGCTCTGTAGGATGTGTCTCTGGAGACATGCTATCTGGAGATGATTAGACTCCCTGAGGCTCTGTAGGATGTGTCTCTGGAGACATGCTATCTGGAGATGATTAGACTCCCTGAGGCTCTGTAGGATGTGTCTCTGGAGACATGCTATCTGGAGATGATTAGACTCCCTGAGGCTCTGTAGGATGTGTCTCTGGAGACATGCTATCTGGAGATGATTAGACTCCCTGAGGCTCTGTAGGATGTGTCTCTGGAGACATGCTATCTGGAGATGATTAGACTCCCTGAGGCTCTGTAGGATGTGTCTCTGGAGACATGCTATCTGGAGATGATTAGACTCCCTGAGGCTCTGTAGGATGTGTCTCTGGAGACATGCTATCTGGAGATGATTAGACTCCCTGAGGGTCTGTAGGATGTGTCTCTGGAGACATGCTATCTGGAGATGATTAGACTCCCTGAGGATCTGTAGGATGTGTCTCTGGAGACATGCTATCTGGAGATGATTAGACTCCCTGAGGCTCTGTAGGATGTGTCTCTGGAGACATGCTATCTGGAGATGATTAGACTCCCTGAGGATCTGTAGGATGTGTGTCTGGAGACATGCTATCTGGAGATGATTAGACTCCCTGAGGCTCTGTAGGATGTGTGTCTGGAGACATGCTATCTGGAGATGATTAGACTCCCTGAGGGTCTGTAGGATGTGTCTCTGGAGACATGCTATCTGGAGATGATTAGACTCCCTGAGGCTCTGTAGGATGTGTGTCTGGAGACATGCTATCTGGAGATGATTAGACTCCCTGAGGGTCTGTAGGATGTGTCTCTGGAGACATGCTATCTGGAGATGATTAGACTCCCTGAGGCTCTGTAGGATGTGTGTCTGGAGACATGCTATCTGGAGATGATTAGACTCCCTGAGGCTCTGTAGGATGTGTGTCTGGAGACATGCTATCTGGAGATGATTAGACTCCCTGAGGGTCTGTAGGATGTGTCTCTGGAGACATGCTATCTGGAGATGATTAGACTCCCTGAGGCTCTGTAGGATGTGTGTCTGGAGACATGCTATCTGGAGATGATTAGACTCCCTGAGGGTCTGTAGGATGTGTCTCTGGAGACATGCTATCTGGAGATGATTAGACTCCCTGAGGGTCTGTAGGATGTGTGTCTGGAGACATGCTATCTGGAGATGATTAGACTCCCTGAGGGTCTGTAGGATGTGTATCTGGAGACATGCTATCTGGAGATGATTAGACTCCCTGAGGGTCTGTAGGATGTGTCTCTGGAGACATGCTATCTGGAGATGATTAGACTCCCTGAGGGTCTGTAGGATGTGTCTCTGGAGACATGCTATCTGGAGATGATTAGACTCCCTGAGGGTCTGTAGGATGTGTGTCTGGAGACATGCTATCTGGAGATGATTAGACTCCCTGAGGCTCTGTAGGATGTGTGTCTGGAGACATGCTATCTGGAGATGATTAGACTCCCTGAGGGTCTGTAGGATGTGTGTCTGGAGACATGCTATCTGGAGATGATTAGACTCCCTGAGGGTCTGTAGGATGTGTGTCTGGAGACATGCTATCTGGAGATGATTAGACTCCCTGAGGGTCTGTAGGATGTGTGTCTGGAGACATGCTATCTGGAGATGATTAGACTCCCTGAGGGTCTGTAGGATGTGTGTCTGGAGACATGCTATCTGGAGATGATTAGACTCCCTGAGGGTCTGTAGGATGTGTGTCTGGAGACATGCTATCTGGAGATGATTAGACTCCCTGAGGCTCTGTAGGATGTGTCTCTGGAGACATGCTATCTGGAGATGATTAGACTCCCTGAGGCTCTGTAGGATGTGTCTCTGGAGACATGCTATCTGGAGATGATTAGACTCCCTGAGGCTCTGTAGGATGTGTCTCTGGAGACATGCTATCTGGAGATGATTAGACTCCCTGAGGCTCTGTAGGATGTGTGTCTGGAGACATGCTATCTGGAGATGATTAGACTCCCTGAGGCTCTGTAGGATGTGTGTCTGGAGACATGCTATCTGGAGATGATTAGACTCCCTGAGGGTCTGTAGGATGTGTGTCTGGAGACATGCTATCTGGAGATGATTAGACTCCCTGAGGGTCTGTAGGATGTGTGTCTGGAGACATGCTATCTGGAGATGATTAGACTCCCTGAGGGTCTGTAGGATGTGTGTCTGGAGACATGCTATCTGGAGATGATTAGACTCCCTGAGGGTCTGTAGGATGTGTGTCTGGAGACATGCTATTTGGAGATGATTAGACTCCCTGAGGGTCTGTAGGATGTGTGTCTGGAGACATGCTATCTGGAGATGATTAGACTCCCTGAGGGTCTGTAGGATGTGTCTCTGGAGACATGCTATCTGGAGATGATTAGACTCCCTGAGGGTCTGTAGGATGTGTCTCTGGAGACATGCTATCTGGAGATGATTAGACTCCCTGAGGGTCTGTAGGATGTGTGTCTGGAGACATGCTATCTGGAGATGATTAGACTCCCTGAGGGTCTGTAGGATGTGTGTCTGGAGACATGCTATCTGGAGATGATTAGACTCCCTGAGGCTCTGTAGGATGTGTGTCTGGAGACATGCTATCTGGAGATGATTAGACTCCCTGAGGCTCTGTAGGATGTGTGTCTGGAGACATGCTATCTGGAGATGATTAGACTCCCTGAGGCTCTGTAGGATGTGTGTCTGGAGACATGCTATCTGGAGATGATTAGACGGTCTGTAGGATGTGTCTCTGGAGACATGCTATCTGGAGATGATTAGACTCCCTGAGGCTCTGTAGGATGTGTGTCTGGAGACATGCTATCTGGAGATGATTAGACTCCCTGAGGCTCTGTAGGATGTGTGTCTGGAGACATGCTATCTGGAGATGATTAGACTCCCTGAGGCTCTGTAGGATGTGTGTCTGGAGACATGCTATCTGGAGATGATTAGACTCCCTGAGGCTCTGTAGGATGTGTGTCTGGAGACATGCTATCTGGAGATGATTTGACTCCCTGAGGGTCTATAGGATGTGTCTCTGGAGATATGCTATCTGGAGACAACACAGGCCTTTCATTAAAATGCTGTAATGAGAATGTGTGTTATTTAGATACTTATAAATTGGGACGGAGGGAACACTGAAAGACGAAGGGAAGTTGGGACGGAGGGAACACTGAAAGACAACGGATCTGTCCCAATGGCACCCTATTCCCTATATAGTGCACTGCTTTAGAACATTTAGTGCACTATATAGGGAATAGGGTGCCATAGGGCTCTGGTCTAAAGTAGTGCACTATATAGGGAATAGGGTGCCATAGGGCTCTGGTTTAAAGTAGTGGACTATATATAGGGAATAGGGTGCCATAGGGCTCTGATCCAAAGTTGTGCACTATATTTAACAAATATATATACATTATTTCACCTTGATTTAACCAGGTAGGCTAGTTGAGAACAAGTTCTCATTTACAACTGCGACCTGACCAAGATAAAGCAAAGCAGTGCGACACAAACAACAACACAGAGTTACACATGGAATAAACAAACATACAGTCAATAATACAATAGAAAAAGTCTATATACAGCGTGTGCAAATGAGGTGAGATAAGGGAGGTAAGGCAATAAATAGACCATAGTGGCGAAATAATTACAATATAGCAATTAAACACTGGAGTGATAGATGTGCAGAAGATGAGCTCCGTTAGACTATCCTACCAATCACTGGAGAATAAACTGGATGAGCTCCGTTAGACTATCCTACCAATCACTGGAGAATAAACTGGATGAGCTCCGTTAGAGACTATCCTACCAATTGTACGTTTGTTAATAGAACGGAGGGGAGAGGCGGGTTATTTTGTTTCCTAAGTAGTTTCGTCTGGGTGCCCGCACTTCGGCCTCTCAGGCAGTCTTTTCCTTTTATGAGTCTCTGGGATCAGGGCCTGGTCCAGTCTCTGGGATCAGGGCCTGGTCCAGTCTCTGGGATCAGGGCCTGGTCCAGTCTCTGGGATCAGGGCCCGGTCCAGTCTCTGGGATCAGGGCCCGGTCCAGTCTCTGGGATCAGGGCCCGGTCCAGTCTCTGGGATCAGGGCCCGGTCCAGTCTCTGGGATCAGGGCCCGGTCCAGTCTCTGGGATCAGGGCCCGGTCCAGAGTGAGCAGTATGTTTGCTACGGTGCGACATCCAAATTGAGGTTAGTGATCACTGTTCTGATATCCAGAAGGTATTTTCAGTCATAGTTAACAATGGCGGAAACATTATGTATGTATATAAAAAGAGCAGAATTGGTCATGAGTCCGTAAAACGGCAGATATTCATTGCAGCAGTCTGATCCTTGACGTATTATATCCTGTTCATTTTGTCTTGTAGTATTTATTTGAGTGAAGTCAGAAGAAAAGTGGGACACTTTTAGTATTTCCATCTTCTGTAACCTCTGCAGACACACTGAGTGAACAAAACATTAAGGACACCTTCCTAGTATTGAGTTGCACCCCCCTTTTTGCCCTCAGAACAGCCTCAATTCTTCGGGGCATGGACTCTACAAGGTGTGGAAAGCGTTCAACAGGGATGCTGGCCCGTGTTGACTTCAATGCTTCCCACAGTTTTGTCCTTTGGGTGTTGACAAACGAACATTGTTGCAGTTCGTGACACTCAAACCGGTGTGCCTGGTACCTACTACCAATTATGATGTTTTTAAATGTGTCTCAAATTGTCTTTATAATGTGTTATTTTGCATAATAAACCTGATTTGATTAAAATAATAATGGCTATTTGGCTGTTCCATTTATTGCCCTGTGTAAAAACGTGTGGATGTGAACCAATATGCATTGAATTTGAATCTGATAAGATAATGTTAGATTCATATAAATCAGATTATTCAAGAATCAATGACGGACACCAAGAAATCTAAAGATTGTGCCTTTAAATCGCGCGCGGCATACAGTTCGCGCGGCAAACAAACGCAGCAACCAGCAGCGTTTTCTCCTAACCTGCTAAAATAAATCAAATCTGACGTTCATTTGACAAACGCTGGATGACCAAGTGCCTCCGCCTTCACTAAATAAATGGTATATATTTATATATATTATAATACAACAAAACAAATACATAGGACATCACTACACGTATATTTTATCTGAAGAAAACATAAAATAACAAAGTTTAAAAAATCTAAAAAAAATCACTACATATGAATTGAGTTTACAAAAATGTAAGTACCTAAAATAAGGTTACAATTGTATAGTTGTAAGAATACAGTAAGAATGTAATTCAATATTCAAACCAATACCTTCAGGATTTAATTAATTCAATCGCATTTTTGCTTTGGAGAACATGTCAAGATAGATGCTCAATGTATGTTGAAAGGTTGCCCCCTGCTGGATAAGACATGTAATACATTCGGAAGATGACTTGAACTCCAACCACAAGATCCCTCCTAGAGGGACATTCTTCTGGAATGCAAAATATTCCTGAAATTGAATGGAAGAAAGCTTGGTTGCTCCCTCATAAATTTTGTATATCAAATAAAGTAAAAGAAATTCACTTGAATATCTTGCACGAAATATACCCTTGCAATAACCTGTCTGAATGCATGGACTTCGAGGACATAATGATGCCTTTTCTGTGATAAAGGGAAGCTATTATACACATGTTCTACGAGTGTGACGCTGTGAAGTTATTTTGGAGCGAGTTAATTATTTATATGTTTTATTTCATTAAAGAGACCCATGTATTTACAATGAAAGATGTTACTAAAATGAAAACAGAACATTTGAATTAGTCGTTCATTTCTTCATTCTGTCTGGTAAATACACAAAAACAAAAAAATCTGTCGCCAAATGCAATATATTTTTACTTAAAATAAAATATTTTATAAAAATCTCTAGAATTAGTCAATAACCATTAAAAATCACTATTCTAAATGAATGGTAATCGGTTTGCCGCGATGACGTCATTGACGTGGTGCGTAATGTGAGCGTAAGGTGAGCGTAAGGTGGACAGACGGAAGGTTGACTAAACACTAACCAGCGCGGCAGATGAGAAAAGTTTGTTTACTTCGTTGATGTGGCGGCAAAACCAAAACATGGAGGCGAGTGTGGACCGCGGACTAGATGTGGAATGTGTTGTTAATCGGTGGATGGTGGATTATTATGTATCTGTGGCGTTTGAGGCTTTCAAGAATGATCAGGACACTGATTTCTGTGAGATCAGAGACATCCTTCAATGTGAGTAACGTTTGCTCACAAAAACTAGCTAACGTTAGCATCTTGTCGAACCCAATACAGGTTTCTATACCGTCTCTGCCTAAGATAGCTACGTTAACTCCCGTGTTACCAGTTTGTTTAGCTAGCTATGCTTATAAACGTTTTGTTTCATACCATGGGTTACCTAGCTAGTTAGCTAACTGTGTGGTAACGTTAACTGTCAGCTAGACCAGTTGGTATGACTAGATCCCTGGTGAACAGTTTAGTTTTGGTCCTAACTTTAGCACCACACAGCTGATTTAAATAACGTTAGTCAACTCATTATTTATTATTTGAATCAGCTGTGTGGCGGAAGGACAAAAACTAAACCTTCATCCAAGGGGTGCGTTCAGTTCGTTTGAATGTTTGCTACGGTGTGGAGCGTTTTGTACTGAACGACACGTTTTCCCAAAAACGTTCTTGAACAGACTTGTTTGGTCCGTTCGGTGGGTGTGTCGGGTTTGGCTTGAAGCGGTGATTGACGTTGTTAAAGACAAGCGGTGCATTTTTGAAGCCAGAACCCCTCACCGTTTTTCAATTGGTCGTTCAGTACAGCACAGTTTTCTTTAATTTAAAGTTATGTTGCGTTTTTATGTACTGAGCGCTGCCCAGGACAGAGTTTGGGAAACGCTGAGTTAGTTACACACATTTATTTGACCATTATTTAACTAGGCAAGTCATTTAACAACAAATTCGTATTTACAATAACGGCCTAAACCGGACAACGCTGGGCCAATTGTGCGCCGCCCTATGGGTCTCCCAATCACGGCCGGTTGTGACACAGCCTGGAATCGAACCAGGGTCTGTAGTGATGATTCTAGCTCTGAGATGCAGTGCATTAGACCGCTGTGCCACTCGGGAAACTCATCCAGACTAGCTACCTCTGGAAAATCCTTCTTCTCCACATGTCGGGTTTCCACGGGTTACATTTGCAGACATTTTTGCTCAATGTGAACCACAATTCAAACCGGTTTTTAAAACATAAGCAAATATGCCCCTTATCTTTCATATCAGTGAGAAATAATATTTGAAAAAAACAAATATATATACACTTTTATCAGTTTTTGCACAGATCCAGTCTGTGTGTGCATCCGGTTGACGAACTATCCTTCCTCCCCAGTTAAAGGCTCTGCATGGTCGATCTGAGGCCTGAAGTGGCAGAACAGACATCAGGGCTTTCATACTTCTAGCACTTAGCAGAACTGTTGTCAAGGAAGTTGTCAAGGAAGTGAGTTTGTGTTTACACAGGACTGTACCGCCCCCACCTACCGTCAACCAATCATGTTAATGCGGAACTATACAGAAGCCCTCTGCATTGTTACAACATTTGAGAGGCTCACGGCGACGTGGTACGTGGCTTGATTTGACCTCTGCATGCCCCAGAGGTACCGCTATGGCGTCACACCCTCCATACGAAGGTCCGACCACATTTCGGATCAGGCATAAATTGGCTTTTACGCTGATACACACAGGTGTTCGGGAAACACGCTAGATGGCTCATCAAATCTAAATCCAATTGTATTCGTCACAACCTGCATCACATCCGGCTGTGATTGGGAGTGCCGTAGGGTGGCGAACAATTGGCCCAGCGTCGTCTGGGTTTGGCCGGGGTAGGCCGTCATTGTAAATAAGAATTTGTTCTTAACTGACTTGCCGAGATAAATAAAGGTTAAATAAACATGCCGAATACAACTGGTGAAGACTTTAATGTGAAATGCTAACTTATGCTAACTGATGGTTTGGGGGTAGAAGCTGTTCAGCAGTCTGATGGCTTGGGGGTAGAAGCTGTTCAGCAGTCTAATGGCTTGGGGGTAGAAGCTGTTCAGCAGTCTGATGGTTTGGGTGTAGAAGCTGTTCAGCAGTCTGATGGCTTGGGGGTAGAAGCTGTTCAGCAGTCTGATGGCTTGGGGGTAGAAGCTGTTCAGCAGTCTGATGGCTTGGGGGTAGAAGCTGTTCAGCAGTCTGATGGCTTGGGGGTAGAAGCTGTTCAGCAGTCTAATGGCTTGGGGGTAGAAGCTGTTCAGCAGTCTAATGGCTTGGGGGTAGAAGCTGTTCAGCAGTCTAATGGCTTGGGGGTAGAAGCTGTTCAGCAGTCTGATGGCTTGGAGGTAGAAGCTGTTCAACAGTCTGATGGCTTGGAGGTAGAAGCTGTTCAGGAGTCTGATGGCTTGGGGGTAGAAGCTGTTCAGCAGTCTGATGGCTTGGAGGTAGAAGCTGTTCAGCAGTCTGATGGCTTGGGGGTAGAAGCTGTTCAGCAGTCTGATGGTTTGGGGGTAGAAGCTGTTCAGCAGTCTGATGGTTTGGGGGTAGAAGCTGTTCAGCAGTCTGATGGTTTGGGGGTAGAAGCTGTTCAGCAGTCTGATGGCTTGGGGGTAGAAGCTGTTCAGCAGTCTAATGGCTTGGGGGTAGAAGCTGTTCAGCAGTCTGATGGTTTGGGTGTAGAAGCTGTTCAGCAGTCTGATGGCTTGGGGGTAGAAGCTGTTCAGCAGTCTGATGGCTTGGGGGTAGAAGCTGTTCAGCAGTCTGATGGCTTGGGGGTAGAAGCTGTTCAGCAGTCTGATGGCTTGGGGGTAGAAGCTGTTCAGCAGTCTAATGGCTTGGGGGTAGAAGCTGTTCAGCAGTCTAATGGCTTGGGGGTAGAAGCTGTTCAGCAGTCTAATGGCTTGGGGGTAGAAGCTGTTCAGCAGTCTGATGGCTTGGAGGTAGAAGCTGTTCAACAGTCTGATGGCTTGGAGGTAGAAGCTGTTCAGGAGTCTGATGGCTTGGGGGTAGAAGCTGTTCAGGAGTCTGATGGCTTGGAGGTAGAAGCTGTTCAGCAGTCTGATGGCTTGGGGGTAGAAGCTGTTCAGCAGTCTGATGGTTTGGGGGTAGAAGCTGTTCAGCAGTCTGATGGTTTGGGGGTAGAAGCTGTTCAGCAGTCTGATGGCTTGGGGGTAGAAGCTGTTCAGCAGTCTGATGGCTTGGGGGTAGAAGCTGTTCAGCAGTCTAATGGCTTGGGGGTAGAAGCTGTTCAGCAGTCTGATGGCTTGGGGGTAGAAGCTGTTCAGCAGTCTGATGGCTTGGGGGTAGAAGCTGTTCAGCAGTCTGATGGCTTGGAGGTAGAAGCTGTTCAGCAGTCTGATGGCTTGGAGGTAGAAGCTGTTCAGCAGTCTGATGGCTTGGGGGTAGAAGCTGTTCAGCAGTCTGATGGCTTGGGGGTAGAAGCTGTTCAGCAGTCTGGTGGCTTGGGGGTAGAAGCTGTTCAGCAGTCTGATGGCTTGGGGGTAGAAGCTGTTCAGCAGTCTGATGGCTTGGGGGTAGAAGCTGTTCAGCAGTCTGATGGTTTGGGGGTAGAAGCTGTTCAGCAGTCTGATGGCTTGGGGGTAGAAGCTGTTCAGGAGTCTGATGGCTTGGGGGTAGAAGCTGTTCAGGAGTCTGATGGCTTGGGGGTAGAAGCTGTTCAGCAGTCTGATGGTTTGGGGGTAGAAGCTGTTCAGCAGTCTGATGGCTTGGGGGTAGAAGCTGTTCAGCAGTCTGATGGTTTGGGGGTAGAAGCTGTACAGCAGTCTGATCTGATGGTTTGGGGGTAGAAGCTGTTCAGCAGTCTGATGGTTTGGGGGTAGAAGCTGTTCAGCAGTCTGATGGCTTGGGGGTAGAAGCTGTTCAGCAGTCTGATGGCTTGGGGGTAGAAGCTGTTCAGCAGTCTGATGGCTTGGAGGTAGAAGCTGTTCAGCAGTCTGATGGCTTGGGGGTAGAAGCTGTTCAGCAGTCTGATGGCTTGGGGGTAGAAGCTGTTCAGCAGTCTGATGGCTTGGGGGTAGAAGCTGTTCAACAGTCTGATGGTTTGGGGGTAGAAGCTGTTCAGCAGTCTGATGGCTTGGGGGTAGAAGATGTTCAGCAGTCTGATGGCTTGGGGGTAGAAGCTGTTCAGCAGTCTGATGGCTTGGGGGTAGAAGCTGTTCAGTAGTCTAATGGCTTGGGGGTAGAAGATGTTCAGCAGTCTGATGGCTTGGGGGTAGAAGCTGTTCAGCAGTCTGATGGCTTGGGGGTAGAAGCTGTTCAGCAGTCTGATGGTTTGGGGGTAGAAGCTGTTCAGCAGTCTGATGGCTTGGGGGTAGAAGCTGTTCAGCAGTCTGATGGTTTGGGGGTAGAAGCTGTTCAGCAGTCTGATGGCTTGGGGGGTAGAAGCTGTTCAGCAGTCTGATGGCTTGGGGGTAGAAGCTGTTCAACAGTCTGATGGTTTGGGGGTAGAAGCTGTTCAGCAGTCTGATGGCTTGGGGGTAGAAGCTGTTCAGCAGTCTGATGGCTTGGAGGTAGAAGCTTTTCAGCAGTCTGATGGCTTGGGGGTAGAAGCTGTTCAGCAGTCTGATGGCTTGGGGGTAGAAGCTGTTCAGCAGTCTTATGGCTTGGGGGTAGAAGCTGTTCAGCAGTCTGATGGCTTGGGGTTAGAAGCTGTTCAGCAGTCTTATGGTTTGGGGGTAGAAGCTGTTCAGCAGTCTGATGGTTTGGGGGTAGAAGCTGTTCAGCAGTCTGATGGCTTGGGGGTAGAAGCTGTTCAGCAGTCTGATGGCTTGGAGGTAGAAGCTGTTCAGCAGTCTGATGGCTTGGGGGTAGAAGCTGTTCAGCAGTCTGATGGTTTGGGGGTAGAAGCTGTTCAGCAGTCTGATGGTTTGGGGGTAGAAGCTGTTCAGCAGTCTGATGGCTTGGGGGTAGAAGCTGTTCAGCAGTCTGATGGCTTGGGGGTAGAAGCTGTTCAGCAGTCTAATGACTTGGGGGTAGAAGCTGTTCAGCAGTCTGATGGTTTGGGGGTAGAAGCTGTTCAGCAGTCTGATGGCTTGGGGGTAGAAGCTGTTCAGCAGTCTGATGGCTTGGGGGTAGAAGCTGTTCAGCAGTCTGATGGCTTGGGGGTAGAAGCTGTTCAGCAGTCTGATGGCTTGGGGGTAGAAGCTGTTCAGCAGTCTGATGGCTTGGGGGTAGAAGCTGTTCAGCAGTCTGATGGCTTGGGGGTAGAAGCTGTTCAGCAGTCTGATGGTTTGGGGGTAGAAGCTGTTCAGCAGTCTGATGGTTTGGGGGTAGAAGCTGTTCAGCAGTCTAATGGCTTGGGGGTAGAAGCTGTTCAGGAGTCTGATGGCTTGGGGGTAGAAGCTGTTCAGCAGTCTGATGGCTTGGGGGTAGAAGCTGTTCAGCAGTCTGATGGCTTGGAGGTAGAAGCTGTTCAGCAGTCTGATGGCTTTGGGGTAGAAGCTGTTCAGCAGTCTGATGGCTTGGGGGTAGAAGCTGTTCAGCAGTCTTATGGCTTGGGGGTAGAAGCTGTTCAGCAGTCTGATGGCTTGGGGGTAGAAGCTGTTCAGCAGTCTTATGGTTTGGGGGTAGAAGCTGTTCAGCAGTCTGATGGTTTGGGGGTAGAAGCTGTTCAGCAGTCTGATGGCTTGGGGGTAGAAGCTGTTCAGCAGTCTGATGGCTTGGGGGTAGAAGCTGTTCAGTAGTCTAATGGCTTGGGGGTAGAAGCTGTTCAGCAGTCTAATGGCTTGGGGTAGAAGCTGTTCAGCAGTCTGATGGTTTGGGGGTAGAAGCTGTTCAGCAGTCTGATGGTTTGGGAGTAGAAGCTGTTCAGCAGTCTGATGGTTTGGGGGTAGAAGCTGTTCAGCGGTCTGATGGCTTGGGGGTAGAAGCTGTTCAGCAGTCTGATGGCTTGGGGGTAGAAGCTGTTCAACAGTCTGATGGTTTGGGGGTAGAAGCTGTTCAGCAGTCTGATGGCTTGGGGGTAGAAGATGTTCAGCAGTCTGATGGCTTGGGGGTAGAAGCTGTTCAGCAGTCTGATGGCTTGGGGGTAGAAGCTGTTCAGTAGTCTAATGGCTTGGGGGTAGAAGATGTTCAGCAGTCTAATGGCTTGGGGGTAGAAGCTGTTCAGCAGTCTGATGGCTTGGGGGTAGAAGCTGTTCAGCAGTCTGATGGTTTGGGGGTAGAAGCTGTTCAGCAGTCTGATGGCTTGGGGGTAGAAGCTGTTCAGCAGTCTGATGGTTTGGGGGAAAAGCTGTTCAGCAGTCTGATGGCTTGGGGGTAGAAGCTGTTCAGCAGTCTGATGGCTTGGGGGTAGAAGCTGTTCAACAGTCTGATGGTTTGGGGGTAGAAGCTGTTCAGCAGTCTGCTGGCTTGGGGGTAGAAGCTGTTCAGCAGTCTGATGGCTTGGAGGTAGAAGCTGTTCAGCAGTCTGATGGCTTGGGGGTAGAAGCTGTTCAGCAGTCTGATGGCTTGGGGGTAGAAGCTGTTCAGCAGTCTTATGGCTTGGGGGTAGAAGCTGTTCAGCAGTCTGATGGCTTGGGGGTAGAAGCTGTTCAGCAGTCTTATGGTTTGGGGGTAGAAGCTGTTCAGCAGTCTGATGGTTTGGGGGTAGAAGCTGTTCAGCAGTCTGATGGCTTGGGGGTAGAAGCTGTTCAGCAGTCTGATGGCTTGGAGGTAGAAGCTGTTCAGCAGTCTGATGGCTTGGGGGTAGAAGCTGTTCAGCAGTCTGATGGTTTGGGGGTAGAAGCTGTTCAGCAGTCTGATGGTTTGGGGGTAGAGGCTGTTCAGCAGTCTGATGGCTTGGGGGTAGAAGCTGTTCAGCAGTCTGATGGCTTGGGGGTAGAAGCTGTTCAGCAGTCTAATGACTTGGGGGTAGAAGCTGTTCAGCAGTCTGATGGTTTGGGGGTAGAAGCTGTTCAGCAGTCTGATGGCTTGGGGGTAGAAGCTGTTCAGCAGTCTGATGGATTGGGGGTAGAAGCTGTTCAGCAGTCTGATGGCTTGGGGGTAGAAGCTGTTCAGCAGTCTGATGGCTTGGGGGTAGAAGCTGTTCAGCAGTCTGATGGCTTTGGGGTAGAAGCTGTTCAGCAGTCTGATGGTTTGGGGGTAGAAGCTGTTCAGCAGTCTGATGGTTTGGGGGTAGAAGCTGTTCAGCAGTCTAATGGCTTGGGGGTAGAAGCTGTTCAGGAGTCTGATGGCTTGGGGGTAGAAGCTGTTCAGCAGTCTGATGGCTTGGGGGTAGAAGCTGTTCAGCAGTCTGGTGGCTTGGAGGTAGAAGCTGTTCAGCAGTCTGATGGCTTGGGGGTAGAAGCTGTTCAGCAGTCTGATGGCTTGGGGGTAGAAGCTGTTCAGCAGTCTTATGGCTTGGGGGTAGAAGCTGTTCAGCAGTCTGATGGCTTGGGGGTAGAAGCTATTCAGCAGTCTTATGGTTTGGGGGTAGAAGCTGTTCAGCAGTCTGATGGTTTGGGGGTAGAAGCTGTTCAGCAGTCTGATGGCTTGGGGGTAGAAGCTGTTCAGCAGTCTGATGGCTTGGGGGTAGAAGCTGTTCAGCAGTCTTATGGCTTGGGGGTAGAAGCTGTTCAGCAGTCTGATGGCTTGGGGGTAGAAGCTGTTCAGCAGTCTTATGGTTTGGGGGTAGAAGCTGTTCAGCAGTCTGATGGTTTGGGGGTAGAAGCTGTTCAGCAGTCTGATGGCTTGGGGGTAGAAGCTGTTCAGCAGTCTGATGGCTTGGAGGTAGAAGCTGTTCAGCAGTCTGATGGCTTGGGGGTAGAAGCTGTTCAGCAGTCTGATGGTTTGGGGGTAGAAGCTGTTCAGCAGTCTGATGGTTTGGGGGTAGAGGCTGTTCAGCAGTCTGATGGCTTGGGGGTAGAAGCTGTTCAGCAGTCTGATGGCTTGGGGGTAGAAGCTGTTCAGCAGTCTAATGACTTGGGGGTAGAAGCTGTTCAGCAGTCTGATGGCTTGGGGGTAGAAGCTGTTCAGCAGTCTGATGGATTGGGGGTAGAAGCTGTTCAGCAGTCTGATGGCTTGGGGGTAGAAGCTGTTCAGCAGTCTGATGGCTTGGGGGTAGAAGCTGTTCAGCAGTCTGATGGCTTTGGGGTAGAAGCTGTTCAGCAGTCTGATGGTTTGGGGGTAGAAGCTGTTCAGCAGTCTGATGGTTTGGGGGTAGAAGCTGTTCAGCAGTCTAATGGCTTGGGGGTAGAAGCTGTTCAGGAGTCTGATGGCTTGGGGGTAGAAGCTGTTCAGCAGTCTGATGGCTTGGGGGTAGAAGCTGTTCAGCAGTCTGGTGGCTTGGAGGTAGAAGCTGTTCAGCAGTCTGATGGCTTGGGGGTAGAAGCTGTTCAGCAGTCTGATGGCTTGGGGGTAGAAGCTGTTCAGCAGTCTTATGGCTTGGGGGTAGAAGCTGTTCAGCAGTCTGATGGCTTGGGGGTAGAAGCTATTCAGCAGTCTTATGGTTTGGGGGTAGAAGCTGTTCAGCAGTCTGATGGTTTGGGGGTAGAAGCTGTTCAGCAGTCTGATGGCTTGGGGGTAGAAGCTGTTCAGCAGTCTGATGGCTTGGAGGTAGAAGCTGTTCAGCAGTCTGATGGTTTGGGGGTAGAAGCTGTTCAGCAGTCTGATGGTTTGGGGGTAGAAGCTGTTCAGCAGTCTGATGGTTTGGGGGTAGAAGCTGTTCAGCAGTCTGATGGCTTGGGGGTAGAAGCTGTTCAGCAGTCTGATGGCTTGGGGGTAGAAGCTGTTCAGCAGTCTGATGGCTTGGGGGTAGAAGCTGTTCAGCAGTCTTATGGTTTGGGGGTAGAAGCTGTTCAGCAGTCTGATGGCTTGGGGGTAGAAGCTGTTCAGCAGTCTGATGGCTTGGGGGTAGAAGCTGTTCAGCAGTCTGATGGTTTGGGGGTAGAAGCTGTTCAGCAGTCTGATGGCTTGGGGGTAGAAGCTGTTCAGCAGTCTGATGGTTTGGGGGTAGAAGCTGTTCAGCAGTCTGATGGCTTGGGGGTAGAAGCTGTTCAGCAGTCTGATGGCTTGGGGGTAGAAGCTGTTCAACAGTCTGATGGTTTGGGGGTAGAAGCTGTTCAGCAGTCTGATGGCTTGGGGGTAGAAGCTGTTCAGCAGTCTGATGGCTTGGAGGTAGAAGCTGTTCAGCAGTCTGATGGCTTGGGGGTAGAAGCTGTTCAGCAGTCTGATGGCTTGGGGGTAGAAGCTGTTCAGCAGTCTTATGGCTTGGGGGTAGAAGCTGTTCAGCAGTCTGAAGGCTTGGGGTTAGAAGCTGTTCAGCAGTCTTATGGTTTGGGGGTAGAAGCTGTTCAGCAGTCTGATGGTTTGGGGGTAGAAGCTGTTCAGCAGTCTGATGGCTTGGGGGTAGAAGCTGTTCAGCAGTCTGATGGCTTGGAGGTAGAAGCTGTTCAGCAGTCTGATGGCTTGGGGGTAGAAGCTGTTCAGCAGTCTGATGGTTTGGGGGTAGAAGCTGTTCAGCAGTCTGATGGTTTGGGGGTAGAAGCTGTTCAGCAGTCTGATGGCTTGGGGGTAGAAGCTGTTCAGCAGTCTGATGGCTTGGGGGTAGAAGCTGTTCAGCAGTCTAATGACTTGGGGGTAGAAGCTGTTCAGCAGTCTGATGGTTTGGGGGTAGAAGCTGTTCAGCAGTCTGATGGCTTGGGGGTAGAAGCTGTTCAGCAGTCTGATGGCTTGGGGGTAGAAGCTGTTCAGCAGTCTGATGGCTTGGGGGTAGAAGCTGTTCAGCAGTCTGATGGCTTGGGGGTAGAAGCTGTTCAGCAGTCTGATGGCTTGGGGGTAGAAGCTGTTCAGCAGTCTGATGGTTTGGGGGTAGAAGCTGTTCAGCAGTCTGATGGTTTGGGGGTAGAAGCTGTTCAGCAGTCTAATGGCTTGGGGGTAGAAGCTGTTCAGGAGTCTGATGGCTTGGGGGTAGAAGCTGTTCAGCAGTCTGATGGCTTGGGGGTAGAAGCTGTTCAGCAGTCTGATGGCTTGGAGGTAGAAGCTGTTCAGCAGTCTGATGGCTTTGGGGTAGAAGCTGTTCAGCAGTCTGATGGCTTGGGGGTAGAAGCTGTTCAGCAGTCTTATGGCTTGGGGGTAGAAGCTGTTCAGCAGTCTGATGGCTTGGGGGTAGAAGCTGTTCAGCAGTCTTATGGTTTGGGGGTAGAAGCTGTTCAGCAGTCTGATGGTTTGGGGGTAGAAGCTGTTCAGCAGTCTGATGGCTTGGGGGTAGAAGCTGTTCAGCAGTCTGATGGCTTGGGGGTAGAAGCTGTTCAGTAGTCTAATGGCTTGGGGGTAGAAGATGTTCAGCAGTCTAATGGCTTGGGGGTAGAAGCTGTTCAGCAGTCTGATGGCTTGGGGGTAGAAGCTGTTCAGCAGTCTGATGGTTTGGGGGTAGAAGCTGTTCAGCAGTCTGATGGCTTGGGGGTAGAAGCTGTTCAGCAGTCTGATGGTTTGGGGGTAGAAGCTGTTCAGCAGTCTGATGGCTTGGGGGTAGAAGCTGTTCAGCAGTCTGATGGCTTGGGGGTAGAAGCTGTTCAACAGTCTGATGGTTTGGGGGTAGAAGCTGTTCAGCAGTCTGATGGCTTGGGGGTAGAAGATGTTCAGCAGTCTGATGGCTTGGGGGTAGAAGCTGTTCAGCAGTCTAATGGCTTGGGGGTAGAAGCTGTTCAGTAGTCTAATGGCTTGGGGGTAGAAGCTGTTCAGCAGTCTAATGGCTTGGGGGTAGAAGCTGTTCAGCAGTCTGATGGCTTGGGGGTAGAAGCTGTTCAGCAGTCTGATGGTTTGGGGGTAGAAGCTGTTCAGCAGTCTGATGGCTTGGGGGTAGAAGCTGTTCAGCAGTCTTATGGCTTGGGGGTAGAAGCTGTTCAGCAGTCTGATGGCTTGGGGGTAGAAGCTGTTCAGCAGTCTTATGGTTTGGGGGTAGAAGCTGTTCAGCAGTCTGATGGTTTGGGGGTAGAAGCTGTTCAGCAGTCTGTTGGCTTGGGGGTAGAAGCTGTTCAGCAGTCTGATGGCTTGGAGGTAGAAGCTGTTCAGCAGTCTGATGGCTTGGGGGTAGAAGCTGTTCAGCAGTCTGATGGTTTGGGGGTAGAAGCTGTTCAGCAGTCTGATGGTTTGGGGGTAGAGGCTGTTCAGCAGTCTGATGGCTTGGGGGTAGAAGCTGTTCAGCAGTCTGATGGCTTGGGGGTAGAAGCTGTTCAGCAGTCTGATGGTTTGGGGGTAGAAGCTGTTCAGCAGTCTGATGGTTTGGGGGTAGAAGCTGTTCAGCAGTCTGATGGCTTGGGGGTAGAAGCTGTTCAGCAGTCTGATGGTTTGGGGGTAGAAGCTGTTCAGCAGTCTGATGGCTTGGGGGTAGAAGCTGTTCAGCAGTCTGATGGCTTGGGGGTAGAAGCTGTTCAGCAGTCTGATGGCTTGGGGGTAGAAGCTGTTCAGCAGTCTGATGGTTTGGGGGTAGAAGCTGTTCAGCAGTCTGATGGTTTGGGGGTAGAAGCTGTTCAGCAGTCTAATGGCTTGGGGGTAGAAGCTGTTCAGGAGTCTGATGGCTTGGGGGTAGAAGCTGTTCAGCAGTCTTATGGTTTGGGGGTAGAAGCTGTTCAGCAGTCTCATGGCTTGGGGGTAGAAGCTGTTCAGCAGTCTGATGGCTTGGGGGTAGAAGCTGTTCAGCAGTCTGATGGCTTGGGGGTAGAAGCTGTTCAGCAGTCTTATGGCTTGGGGGTAGAAGCTGTTCAGCAGTCTAATGGCTTGGGGGTAGAAGCTGTTCAGGAGTCTGATGGCTTGGGGGTAGAAGCTGTTCAGCAGTCTGATGGCTTGGGGGTAGAAGCTGTTCAGCAGTCTGGTGGCTTGGAGGTAGAAGCTGTTCAGCAGTCTGATGGCTTGGGGGTAGAAGCTGTTCAGCAGTCTGATGGCTTGGGGGTAGAAGCTGTTCAGCAGTCTTATGGCTTGGGGGTAGAAGCTGTTCAGCAGTCTGATGGCTTGGGGGTAGAAGCTATTCAGCAGTCTTATGGTTTGGGGGTAGAAGCTGTTCAGCAGTCTGATGGTTTGGGGGTAGAAGCTGTTCAGCAGTCTGATGGCTTGGGGGTAGAAGCTGTTCAGCAGTCTAATGGCTTGGGGTAGAAGCTGTTCAGCAGTCTGATGGTTTGGGGGTAGAAGCTGTTCAGCAGTCTGATGGTTTGGGAGTAGAAGCTGTTCAGCAGTCTGATGGTTTGGGGGTAGAAGCTGTTCAGCGGTCTGATGGTTTGGGGGTAGAAGCTGTTCAGCAGTCTGATGGCTTGGGGGTAGAAGCTGTTCAGCAGTCTGATGGCTTGGGGGTAGAAGCTGTTCAGCAGTCTGATGGCTTGGGGGTAGAAGCTGTTCAGCAGTCTGATGGCTTGGGGGTAGAAGCTGTTCAGCAGTCTGATGGCTTGGGGGTAGAAGCTGTTCAGCAGTCTGATGGCTTGGGGGTAGAAGCTGTTCAGCAGTCTGGTGGCTTGGGGGTAGAAGCTGTTCAGCAGTCTGATGGCTTGGTGGTAGAAGCTGTTCAGCAGTCTGATGGCTTGGGGGTAGAAGCTGTTCAGCAGTCTGATGGCTTGGGGTAGAAGCTGTTCAGCAGTCTGATGGCTTGGAGGTAGAAGCTGTTCAGCAGTCTAATGGCTTGGGGGTAGAAGCTGTTCAGCAGTCTGATGGCTTGGGGGTAGAAGCTGTTCAGCAGTCTAATGGCTTGGGGGTAGAAGCTGTTCAGCAGTCTGATGGCTTGGGGGTAGAAGCTGTTCAGCAGTCTGATGGCTTGGAGGTAGAAGCTGTTCAGCAGTCTGATGGCTTGGGGGTAGAAGCTGTTCAGCAGTCTGATGGCTTGGGGGTAGAAGCTGTTCAGGAGTCTAATGGCTTGGGGGTAGAAGCTGTTCAGTAGTCTGATGGCTTGGGGGTAGAAGCTGTTCAGGAGTCGAATGGCTTGGGGGTAGAAGCTGTTCAGCAGTCTAATGGCTTGGGGGTAGAAGCTGTTCAGTAGTCTAATGGCTTGGGGGTAGAAGCTGTTCAGGAGTCTGATGGCTTGGGGGTAGAAGCTGTTCAGGAGTCTAATGGCTTGGGGGTAGAAGCTGTTCAGCAGTCTAATGGCTTGGGGGTAGAAGCTGTTCAGTAGTCTAATGGCTTGGGGGTAGAAGCTGTTCAGCAGTCTGATGGCTTGGGGGTAGAAGCTGTTCAGTAGTCTAATGGCTTGGGGGTAGAAGCTGTTCAGGAGTCTGATGACTTGGGGGTAGAAGCTGTTCAGCAGTCTGATGGCTTGGGGGTAGAAGCTGTTCAGCAGTCTGATGGCTTGGGGGTAGAAGCTGTTCAGCAGTCTGATGGTTTGGGGGTAGAAGCTGTTCAGCAGTCTGATGGCTTGGGGGTAGAAGCTGTTCAGCAGTCTGATGGCTTGGGGGTAGAAGCTGTTCAGCAGTCTGATGGCTTGGGGGTAGAAGCTGTTCAGCAGTCTGATGGCTTGGGGGTAGAAGCTGTTCAGCAGTCTGATGGCTTGGGGGTAGAAGCTGTTCAGCAGTCAGATGGCTTGGGGGTAGAAGCTGTTCAGCAGTCTGATGGTTTGGGGGTAGAAGCTGTTCAGCAGTCTGATGGTTTGGGGGTAGAAGCTGTTCAGCAGTCTAATGGCTTGGGGGTAGAAGCTGTTCAGGAGTCTGATGGCTTGGGGGTAGAAGCTGTTCAGCAGTCTGATGGCTTGGGGGTAGAAGCTGTTCAGGAGTCTAATGGCTTGGGGGTAGAAGCTGTTCAGCAGTCTAATGGCTTGGGGTAGAAGCTGTTCAGCAGTCTGATGGCTTGGGGGTAGAAGCTGTTCAGCAGTCTGATGGTTTGGGGGTAGAAGCTGTTCAGCAGTCTAATGGCTTGGGGGTAGAAGCTGTTCAGCAGTCTGATGGCTTGGGGGTAGAAGCTGTTCAGCAGTCTGATGGCTTGGGGGTAGAAGCTGTTCAGGAGTCTAATGGCTTGGGGGTAGAAGCTGTTCAGCAGTCTAATGGCTTGGGGGTAGAAGCTGTTCAGTAGTCTAATGGCTTGGGGGTAGAAGCTGTTCAGCAGTCTGATGGCTTGGGGGTAGAAGCTGTTCAGTAGTCTAATGGCTTGGGGGTAGAAGCTGTTCAGCAGTCTGATGGCTTGGGGGTAGAAGCTGTTCAGCAGTCTGATGGTCCTGCAGTAGCAGAGAGAAGTCAGTGACTCGGGTGGCTGAAGTCTTTGACAATCATCAGCACAGGTGGCTGTCTGTGTCTTCTATAAACAAGCAATCGAACATGGAGGTGTGACCGTGTGGTAACACGTCAATAATATAATATCGGCAATAGGCGCTAAAGCAGTTATCCCCGTTTTAATAGACGCTAGCTAACACATTGTCCAACAACGTCCTCTTTCAGGTCATCTGGTTCGGCCGTTGGAAGCCAACGACGCCACACCCAAGAAGATTCGAGCAATACAGTTCCTCGCCAGGATAAATGACGGTGACAAACTCGGTGAGACTTTTGAGTTAAACATGAAGTGACTTCCTAGCTCGCTACATAACAACACTATCTATGTAACAGTATGAGCTAACATCCCTTCCCTGTTGAAAATCAGAGACATCTGAAATGACCCCAAGTGCCACAATCTGTCGTTCCTTATCGCTAGCTAGCTGTGTCTTTTTTTAAATCAAGTCTGAGATCACTGACACCGTTGTTCTCTTGCCGTCCGCAGACTTCTCGTTTGACTCTCAGGAGGACCTCACGCCGCTGGAATCTGCTCTGAGCGTATTGGACAGCATCCGCGAGGAGTTGCCAGTTCCCCAGAAAGACGTGGACAGAGTACAGAAGTCTATCAGAGAGATGGTGAGATCTGTCCACACGGTGTATCATCATTCAACGGTCCCCCCTGTTTAAACCCTAAACACGGTTCTGATTTTCATGTCCAGCATTATAAGATGACACCGTGTACTGTGGTCAACACTATTGTGCATTGTAGTGAATTGCACAACTATTTGCCCGTTCATGTCTTCCCCTTCTCATTTTGGTGTAATTGTCCCTTCATGTCTTCTCATTCTGGTGTAATTGCCCGTTCATGTCTTCCCCTTCTCATTCTGGTGTAATTGCCCGTTCATGTCTTCTCATTCTGGTGTAATTGCCCGTTCATGTCTTCTCATTCTGGTGTAATTGCCCGTTCATGTCTTCCCCTTCTCATTCTGGTGTAATTGCCCGTTCATGTCTTCTCATTCTGGTGTAATTGCCCGTTCATGTCTTCTCATTCTGGTGTAATTGCCCGTTCATGTCTTCCCCTTCTCATTCTGGTGTAATTGCCCGTTCATGTCTTCTCATTCTGGTGTAATTGCCCGTTCATGTCTTCTCATTCTGGTGTAATTGCCCGTTCATGTCTTCTCATTCTGGTGTAATTGTCCCTTCATGTCTTCTCATTCTGGTGTAATTGCCCGTTCATGTCTTCTCATTCTGGTGTAATTGTCCCTTCATGTCTTCCCCTTCTCATTCTGGTGTAATTGTCCCTTCATGTCTTCTCATTCTGGTGTAATTGTCCCTTCATGTCTTCTCATTCTGGTGTAATTGTCCCTTCATGTCTTCTCATTCTGGTGTAATTGTCCCTTCATGTCTTCTCATTCTGGTGTAATTGCCCGTTCATGTCTTCTCATTCTGGTGTAATTGTCCCTTCATGTCTTCCCCTTCTCATTCTGGTGTAATTGTCCCTTCATGTCTTCTCATTCTGGTGTAATTGTCCCTTCATGTCTTCCCCTTCTCATTCTGGTGTAATTGTCCCTTCATGTCTTCCCCTTCTCATTCTGGTGTAATTGTCCCTTCATTTCTTCCCCTTCTCATTCTGGTGTAATTGTCCCTTCATGTCTTCCCCTTCTCATTCTGGTGTAATTGTCCCTTCATGTCTTCCCCTTCTCATTCTGGTGTAATTGTCCCTTCATGTCTTCCCCTTCTCATTCTGGTGTAATTGTCCCTTCATGTCTTCTCATTCTGGTGTAATTGTCCCTTCATGTCTTCTCATTCTGGTGTAATTGTCCCTTCATGTCTTAGCCTTCTCATTCTGGTGTAATTGTCCCTTCATGTCTTAGCCTTCTCATTCTGGTGTAATTGTCCCTTCATGTCTTCCCCTTCTCATTCTGGTGTAATTGTCCCTTCATGTCTTCGTCTTCTCATTCTGGTGTAATTGTCCCTTCATGTCTTCGTCTTCTCATTCTGGTGTAATTGTCCCTTCATGTCTTCTCATTCTGGTGTAATTGCCCGGTTCGTGTCTCCTCATTCTGGTGTAATTTTCCGGTTCGTGTCTCCTCATTCTGGTGTAATTGCCCGGTTCGTGTCTCCTCATTCTGGTGTAATTGCCCGGTTCGTGTCTCCTCATTCTGGTGTAATTGTCCCTTCATGTCTTCTCATTCTGGTGTAATTGTCCGGTTCGTGTCTCCTCATTCTGGTGTAATTTTCCGGTTCGTGTCTCCTCATTCTGGTGTAATTTTCCGGTTCGTGTCTCCTCATTCTGGTGTAATTGTCCGGTTCGTGTCTTCTCATTCTGGTGTAATTGTCCCTTCATGTCTTCTCATTCTGGTGTAATTGTCTGTTCATGTCTTCTCATTCTGGTGTAATTGTATGTTGCCATGTTGTGCATTCTGCCGTCATTATAACGGTGAACGTGGTTGTGTTTTTCTCTGTAGTTGGTGATCGTGTGCCTTAAGAACCAGGCCTTTGACAAAGCCAAGGAGGTGTTGATGAAGTACTTCCCAAAAAGCATGGTTGGAAAGGTGAGCTAACTCATAACTCCTAAAGAGACGATGACAACAATACGAACAGTATTAAGAGACATTTAGACTGTCTATTAACCTGAGGAACAGGACAGAGACATTTAGACCCGTCTGTCTTTTAACCTGAGGAACAGGACAGAGACATTTAGACCCGTCTGTCTTTTAACCTGAGGAACAGGACAGAGACATTTAGACCCACCTGTCTTTTAACCTGAGGAACAGGACAGAGACATTTAGACCCATCTGTCTTTTAACCTGAGGAACAGGACAGAGACATTTAGACCCACCTGTCTTTTAACCTGAGGAACAGGACAGAGACATTTAGACCCATCTGTCTTTTAACCTGAGGAACAGGACAGAGACATTTAGACCCACCTGTCTTTTAACCTGAGGAACAGGACAGAGACATTTAGACCCACCTGTCTTTTAACCTGAGGAACAGGACAGAGACATTTAGATCCATCTGTCTTTTAACCTGAGGAACAGGACAGAGACATTTAGACCCGTCTGTCTTTTAACCTGAGGAACAGGACAGAGACATTTAGACCCGTCTGTCTTTTAACCTGAGGAACAGGACAGAGACATTTAGACCCATCTGTCTTTTAACCTGAGGAACAGGACAGAGACATTTAGACCCGTCTGTCTTTTAACCTGAGGAACAGGACAGAGACATTTAGACCCGTCTGTCTTTTAACCTGAGGAACAGGACAGAGACATTTAGACCCGTCTGTCTTTTAACCTGAGGAACAGGACAGAGACATTTAGACTGTCTGTCTTTTAACCTGAGGAACAGGACAGAGACATTTAGACACGTCTGTCTTTTAACCTGAGGGACAGGACAGAGACATTTAGACCCGTCTGTCTTTTAACCTGAGGAACAGGACAGAGACATTTAGATCCATCTGTCTTTTAACCTGAGGAACAGGACAGAGACATTTAGATCCATCTGTCTTTTAACCTGAGGAACAGGACAGAGACATTTAGACCCATCTGTCTTTTAACCTGAGGAACAGGACAGAGACATTTAGACCCATCTGTCTTTTAACCTGAGGAACAGGACAGAGACATTTAGACCCATCTGTCTTTTAACCTGAGGAACAGGACAGAGACATTTAGACCCGTCTGTCTTTTAACCTGAGGAACAGGACAGAGACATTTGTCGGGGGGGGGGGGGGGGTTTAATGTCTCCAGGGGCTGATGCGGGGGGGGGGGGGGGGGGGTTTAATGTCTCCAGGGGCTGATGCGGGGGGGGGGGGGGGGGTTTAATGTCTCCAGGGGCTGATGCCGGGGGGGGGGTTAATGTCTCCAGGGGCTGATGCAGGGGGGGTTAATGTCTCCAGGGGCTGATGCGGGGGGGGGGGTTCATGTCTCCAGGGGCTGATGCGGGGGGGGGGGGGGTTAATGTCTCCAGGGGCTGATGCGGGGGGGGGGGGGGGGTTTAATGTCTCCAGGGGCTGATGCGGGGGGGGGGGGGGGTTTAATGTCTCCAGGGGCTGATTCGGGGGCTGGAGGGGGGGGTTTAATGTCTCCAGGGGCTGATTCGGGGGCTGGAGGGGGGTTTAATGTCTCCAGGGGCTGATGCGGGGGGGGGGGGGGGTTTAATGTCTCAAGGGGCTGATGCGGGGGGGGGGGGGGTTTAATGTCTCCAGGGGCTGATTCGGGGGCTGGAGGGGGGGGTTTAATGTCTCCAGGGGCTGATGCGGGGGGGGGGGGGTTTAATGTCTCCAGGGGCTGATGCGGGGGGGGGGGTTTAATGTCTCCAGGGGCTGATGCGGGGGGGGGGGGGGGGGTTAATGTCTCCAGGGGCTGATGCGGGGGGGTGGGGGGGCGGTTTAATGTCTCCAGGGGCTGATGCGGGGGGGGGGGGGGGGGGGGGTTTAATGTCTCCAGGGGCTGATTCGGGGGCTGGAGGGGGGGTTTAATGTCTCCAGGGGCTGATGCGGGGGGGGGGGGGGGGGGGGTTCATGTCTCCAGGGGCTGATGCGGGGGGGTGATGTGTCCTCCAGAAAGCGATCTTCCTGGGGCTGGTCAACAAGAGGAGCAGTGAGCATTCAGTCCTGCAGCAGGTCACCTACCAGCAGTTTAAACAGGAGATGCTGCTGTTCTGTGAGAGCCTGTTCCCCTACGCTCATCCTTTCCTGTCCAGGGTACGTATGTTCCCCTACTCTCAACCCTTCCTGTCCAGGGTACGTATGTTCCCCTACGCTCATCCTTTCCTGTCCAGGGTACGTATGTTCCCCTACGCTCATCCTTTCCTGTCCAGGGTACGTCTGTTCCCCTACTCTCATCCTTTCCTGTCCAGGGTACGTCTGTTCCCCTACGCTCATCCTTTCCTGTCCAGGGTACGTCTGTTCCCCTACTCTCATCCTTTCCTGTCCAGGGTACGTCTGTTCCCCTACGCTCATCCTTTCCTGTCCAGGGTACGTCTGTTCCCCTACTCTCATCCTTTCCTGTCCAGGGTACGTATGTTCCCCTACTCTCATCCTTTCCTGTCCAGGGTACGTATGTTCCCCTACGCTCATCCTTTCCTGTCCAGGGTACGTATGTTCCCCTACGCTCATCCTTTCCTGTCCAGGGTACGTATGTTCCCCTACTCTCATCCTTTCCTGTCCAGGGTACGTATGTTCCCCTACGCTCATCCTTTCCTGTCCAGGGTACGTATGTTCCCCTACTCTCATCCTTTCCTGTCCAGGGTACGTATGTTCCCCTACTCTCATCCTTTCCTGTCCAGTGTACGTCTGTTCCCCTACTCTCATCCTTTCCTGTCCAGGGTACGTATGTTCCCCTACTCTCATCCTTTCCTGTCCAGGGTACGTATGTTCCCCTACTCTCATCCTTTCCTGTCCAGGGTACGTATGTTCCGCTACTCTCATCCTTTCCTGTCCAGGGTACGTCTGTTCCCCTACTCTCATCCTTTCCTGTCCAGGGTACGTCTGTTCCCCTACTCTCATCCTTTCCTGTCCAGGGTACGTCTGTTCCCCTACTCTCATCCTTTCCTGTCCAGGGTACGTATGTTCCGCTACTCTCATCCTGTCCTATCCAGGGTACGTCTGTTCCCCTACTCTCATCCTTTCCTGTCCAGGGTACGTATGTTCCCCTACGCTCATCCTTTCCTGTCCAGGGTACATATGTTCCCCTACTCTCATCCTTTCCTGTCCAGGGTACGTATGTTCCGCTACTCTCATCCTTTCCTGTCCAGGGTACGTATGTTCCCCTACTCTCATCCTTTCCTGTCCAGGGTACGTATGTTCCCCTACTCTCATCCTTTCCTGTCCAGGGTACGTATGTTCCCCTACTCTCATCCTTTCCTGTCCAGTGTACGTCTGTTCCCCTACTCTCATCCTTTCCTGTCCAGGGTACGTATGTTCCCCTACTCTCATCCTTTCCTGTCCAGGGTACGTATGTTCCGCTACTCTCATTCTTTCCTGTCCAGGGTACGTATGTTCCCCTACTCTCATCCTTTCCTGTCCAGGGTACGTATGTTCCGCTACTCTCATCCTTTCCTGTCCAGGGTACGTATGTTCCCCTACTCTCATCCTTTCCTGTCCAGGGTACGTATGTTCCCCTACTCTCATCCTTTCCTGTCCAGGGTACGTATGTTCCGCTACTCTCATCCTTTCCTGTCCAGGGTACGTATGTTCCCCTACTCTCATCCTTTCCTGTCCAGTGTACGTCTGTTCCCCTACTCTCATCCTTTCCTGTCCAGGGTACGTATGTTCCCCTACTCTCATCCTTTCCTGTCCAGGGTACGTATGTTCCCCTACTCTCATCCTTTCCTGTCCAGGGTACGTATGTTCCCCTACTCTCATCCTTTCCTGTCCAGGGTACGTCTGTTCCCCTACTCTCATCCTTTCCTGTCCAGGGTACGTATGTTCCCCTACTCTCATCCTTTCCTGTCCAGGGTACGTATGTTCCCCTACTCTCATCCTTTCCTGTCCAGGGTACGTCTGTTCCCCTACTCTGTGTTACCTCAGCAGCAGTCTGCCTGTGTCCCCAGTATCACCCCTCTCCATATATAGTGTATTGAACTGAGAGATCTGTCTCCCTAACCCACTGTTCCTAACCTGAGGAGATCTGTCTCCCTAACCCACTGTTCCTAACCTGAGGAGATCTGACTCCCTAACCCACTGTTCCTAACCTGAGGAGATCTGACTCCCTAACCCACTGTTCCTAACCTGAGGAGATCTGTCTCCCTAACCCACTGTTCCTAACCTGAACTGAGGAGATCTGTCTCCCTAACCCACTGTTCCTAACCTGAGGAGATCTGTCTCCCTAACCCACTGTTCCTACCATGAACTGAGGAGATCTGTCTCCCTAACCCACTGTTCCTACCCTGAACTGAGGAGATCTGTCTCCCTAACCCACTGTTCCTAACCTGTGGAGATCTGTCTCCCTAACCCACTGTTCCTACCCTGAGGAGATCTGTCTCCCTAACCCACTGTTCCTAACCTGAACTGAGATCTGTCTCCTAACCCACTGTTCCTAACCTGAACTGAGATCTGTCTCCTAACCCACTGTTCCTAACCTGAACTGAGATCTGTCTCCCTAACCCACTGTTCCTAACCTGACCTGAGATCTGTCTCCTAACCCACTGTTCCTAACCTGACCTGAGGAGATCTGTCTCCCTAACCCACTTTTCCTAACCTGAGCAGATCTGTCTCCCTAACCCACTGTTCCTAACCTGAGGAGATCTGTCTCCCTAACCCACTGTTCCTAACCTGAACTGAGGAGATCTGTCTCCCTAACCCACTGTTCCTAACCTGAGGAGATCTGTCTCCCTAACCCACTGTTCCTAACCTGAGGAGATCTGTCTCCCTAACCCACTGTTCCTACCCTGAACTGAGGAGATCTGACTCCCTAACCCACTGTTCCTAACCTGAACTGAGGAGATCTGTCTCCCTAACCCACTGTTCCTAACCTGAGGAGATCTGTCTCCCTAACCCACTGTTCCTAACCTGAACTGAGGAGATCTGTCTCCCTAACCCACTGTTCCTAACCTGAGGAGATCTGTCTCCCTAACCCACTGTTCCTAACCTGAGGAGATCTGTCTCCCTAACCCACTGTTCCTAACCTGAACTGAGATCTGTCTCCTAACCCACTGTTCCTAACCTGAACTGAGATCTGTCTCCCTAACCCACTGTTCCTAACCTGAGGAGATCTGTCTCCCTAACCCACTGTTCCTAACCTGAGGAGATCTGTCTCCCTAACCCACTGTTCCTAACCTGAGGAGATCTGTCTCCCTAACCCACTGTTCCTAACCTGAGGAGATCTGTCTCCCTAACCCACTGTTCCTAACCTGAGGAGATCTGTCTCCCTAACCCACTGTTCCTAACCTGAACTGAGGAGATCTGTCTCCCTAACCCACTGTTCCTAACCTGAACTGAGATCTGTCTCCCCAACCCACTGTTCCTAACCTGAGGAGATCTGTCTCCCTAACCCACTGTTCCTAACCTGAACTGAGGAGATCTGACTCCCTAACCCACTGTTCCTAACCTGAGGAGATCTGCCTCCCTAACCCACTGTTCCTAACCTGAGGAGATCTGTCTCCCTAACCCACTGTTCCTAACCTGAGGAGATCTGTCTCCCTAACCCACTGTTCCTAACCTGAACTGAGGAGATCTGTCTCCCTAACCCACTGTTCCTAACCTGAACTGAGGAGATCTGTCTCCCTAACCCACTGTTCCTAACCTGAGGAGATCTGTCTCCCTAACCCACTGTTCCTAACCTGAGGAGATCTGTCTCCCTAACCCACTGTTCCTAGCCTGAGATCTGTCTGCCTAACCCACTGTTCCTACCCTGAACTGAGGAGATCTGTCTCCCTAACCCACTGTTCCTAACCTGAACTGAGGAGATCTGTCTCCCTAACCCACTGTTCCTAACCTGAGATCTGTCTCCCTAACCCACTGTTCCTAACCTGAACTGAGGAGATCTGTCTCCCTAACCCACTGTTCCTAACCTGAGGAGATCTGTCTCCCTAACCCACTGTTCCTAACCTGAGGAGATCTGACTCCCTAACCCACTGTTCCTAACCCGAGGAGATCTGTCTCCCTAACCCACTGTTCCTAACCTGAGGAAATCTGTCTCCTTAACCCACTGTTCCTAACCTGAGGAGATCTGTCTCCCTAACCCACTGTTCCTAACCTGAGGAGATCTGTCTCCCTAACCCACTGTTCCTAACCTGTCTGTGTGATTACCAGGCTGCCAGACAGCTGATGGTGAAGAGACAGGAAGCAGGACAGGGTGCAGAGGAAGGAGACTGTCCCTCAGACCCTCAGCCAGAGGACCACCTTGTTCCAGCAACAGAGGAGAAGGCATCCAGACACAAACCCAGGTAGCCTCATTGATCCGATGCCAATCAATCAAATACATGTATTTTAGAAAGCACTTTTAGCTCAGTTATTGTGACAACATGTTTTCCAGTTACCGAGCCTAGACTCTAAAGGTCATTGGGCCCCACAGTGTGTGGATATACAGGGGGCCCCACCAGTATTGGGCCCCACAGTGTGTGGATATACAGGGGGCCCCACCAGTATTGGGCCCCACAGTGTGTGGATATACAGGGGGCCCCACCAGTATTGGGCCCCACAGTGTGTGGATATACAGGGGGCCCCACCAGTATTGGGGCCCACCACCACAGTGTGTGGATATACAGGGGGCCCCACCAGTATTGGGCCCCACAGTGTGGATATACAGGGGGCTCCACCAGTATTGGGCCCCACAGTGTGTGGATATACAGGGGGCCCCACCAGTATTGGGCCCCACAGTGTGTGGATATACAGGGGGCTCCACCAGTATTGGGCCCCACCACCACAGTGTGTGGATATACAGGGGTCTCCCCCAGTCTAAACTGCCTCCCTCTCTCTCTCCCTCCAGTCCTCCCAGTCTAAACTGCCTCCCTCTCTCTCTCCCTCCAGTCCTCCCAGTCTAAACTGCCTCCCTCTCTCTCTCCCTCCAGTCCTCCCAGTCTAAACTGCCTCCCTCTCTCCCTCCAGTCCTCCCAGTCTAAACTGCTTCCCTCTCCCTCCAGTCCTCCCAGTCTAAACTGCCTCCCTCTCTCTCTCCTTCCAGTCCTCCCAGTCTAAACTGCCTCCCTCTCTCTCTCCCTCCAGTCCTCCCAGTCTAAACTGCTTCCCTCTCCCTCTCTCCCTCCAGTCCTCCCAGTCTAAACTGCCTCCCTCTCTCTCTCTCTCTCTCCAGTCCTCCCAGTCTAAACTGCCTCCCCCTCTCTCTCTCCCTCCAGTCCTCCCAGTCTAAACTGCCTCCCTCTCTCTCTCCCTCCAGTCCTCCCAGTCTAAACTGCCTCCCTCTCTCTCTCCCTCCAGTCCTCCCAGTCTAAACTGCCTCCCTCTCTCTCTCCCTCCAGTCCTCCCAGTCTAAACTGCCTCCCTCCCTCTCTCTCTCCCTCCAGTCCTCCCAGTTTAAACTGCCTCTCTCTCTCTCTCCCTCCAGTCCTCCCAGTCTAAACTGCCTCCCTCTCTCTCTCCCTCGAGTCCTCCCAGTCTAAACTGCCTCCCTCTCTCTCTCCCTCGAGTCCTCCCAGTCTAAACTGCCTCCCTCTCTCTCTCTCTCCAGTCCTCCCAGTCTAAACTGCCTCCCTCTCTCTCTCTCTCTCCTTCCAGTCCTCCCAGTCTAAACTGCCTCCCTCCCTCTCTCCAGTCCTCCCAGTCTAAACTGCCTCCCTCTCTCTCTCCCTCCAGTCCTCCCAGTCTAAACTGCCTCCCTCCCTCTCTCTCCCTCCAGTCCTCCCAGTCTAAACTGCCTCCCTCCCTCTCTCTCCCTCCAGTCCTCCCAGTCTAAACTGCCTCCCTCCCTCTCTCTCCCTCCAGTCCTCCCAGTCTAAACTGCCTCCCTCCCTCTCTCTCCCTCCAGTCCTCCCAGTCTAAACTGCCTCCCTCTCTCTCCCTCCAGTCCTCCCAGTCTAAACTGCCTCCCTCCCTCTCTCTCCCTCCAGTCCTCCCAGTCTAAACTGCCTCTCTCTCTCTCCCTCCAGTCCTCCCAGTCTAAACTGCCTCCCTCTCTCTCTCTCTCCAGTCCTCCCAGTCTAAACTGCCTCCCTCTCTCTCTCTCCCTCCAGTCCTCCCAGTCTAAACTGTCTCCCTCTCTCTCTCTCCCTCCAGTCCTCCCAGTCTAAACTGCCTCCCTCTCTCTCTCTCCCTCCAGTCCTCCCAGTCTAAACTGCCTCTCTCTCTCTCTCTCCCTCCAGTCCTCCCAGTCTAAACTGCCTCCCTCTCTCTCTCTCTCTCCCTCCCTCCAGTCCTCCCAGTCTAAACTGCCTCCCTCTCTCTCTCTCTCTCTCCCTCCCTCCAGTCCTCCCAGTCTAAACTGCCTCTCTATCTCTCTCTCTCCCTCCAGTCCTCCCAGTCTAAACTGCCTCTCTATCTCTCTCTCTCCCTCCAGTCCTCCCAGTCTAAACTGCCTCTCTCTCTCTCTCTCCCTCCAGTCCTCCCAGTCTAAACTGCCTCTCTCTCTCTCTCCCTCCAGTCCTCCCAGTCTAAACTGCCTCTCTCTCTCTCTCCCTCCAGTCCTCCCAGTCTAAACTGCCTCTCTCTCTCTCTCCCTCCAGTCCTCCCAGTCTAAACTGCCTCCCTCTCTCTCTCCCTCCAGTCCTCCCAGTCTAAACTGCCTCCCTCTCTCTCTCCCTCCAGTCCTCCCAGTCTAAACTGCCTCCCTCTCTCTCTCCCTCCAGTCCTCCCAGTCTAAACTGCCTCCCTCTCTCTCTCCCTCCAGTCCTCCCAGTCTAAACTGCCTCTCTCTCTCTCTCCCTCCAGTCCTCCCAGTCTAAACTGCCTCTCTCTCTCTCTCCCTCCAGTCCTCCCAGTCTAAACTGCCTCCCTCTCTCTCTCCCTCCAGTCCTCCCAGTCTAAACTGCCCCTCTCTCTCCCTCCAGTCCTCCCCCTGGTGGCGTCCTGCTGACCCGCAGCCAGCTGATGGCCGTTTATACAGCCCTGGCCGAGGAGCTGAGGGAGCCCATGACCTTGGCGGAGCTGGAGGAGGAAGTGGAAATGGAGGTGATGGAGGAGAACGCAGGAAAAGGAGTTGCTGTTGTGGACCAAGAGGAACCTCTCCTGCACCTCTCCGAAAGCCCCAGGTTGTTAATCATATCACTACCCTGCTGCTTCCTGTTCTCTGGTAGCCTGGGCACCAGTCGTATCACTACCCTGCTGCTTCCTGTCCTCTGGTAGCCTGGGTACCGGTCGTATCACTACCCTGCTGCTTCCTGTCCTCTGGTAGCCTGGGTACCAGTCGTATCACTACCCTGCTGCTTCCTGTCCTGTGGTAGCCTGGGCACCGGTCGTATCACTACCCTGCTGCTTCCTGTCCTATGGTAGCCTGGGTACCGGTCGTATCACTACCCTGCTGCTTCCTGTCCTATGGTAGCCTGGGTACCAGTCATATCACTACCCTGCTGCTTCCTGTCCTATGGTAGCCTGGGTACCAGTCATATCACTACCCTGCTGCTTCCTGTCCTCTGGTAGCCTGGGTACCGGTCGTATCACTACCCTGCTGCTTCCTGTCCTCTGGTAGCCTGGGTACCAGTCGTATCACTACCCTGCTGCTTCCTGTCCTATGGTAGCCTGGGTACCAGTCGTATCACCACCCTGCTGCTTCCTGTCCTCTGGTAGCCTGGGTACCGGTCGTATCACTACCCTGCTGCTTCCTGTCCTATGGTAGCCTGGGTACCGGTCGTATCACTACCCTGCTGCTTCCTGTCCTGTGGTAGCCTGGGTACCAGTCGTATCACTACCCTGCTGCTTCCTGTCCTGTGGTAGCCTGGGTACCGGTCGTATCACTACCCTGCTGCTTCCTGTCCTCTTGTAGCCTGGGTACCGGTCGTATCACTACCCTGCTGCTTCCTGTCCTCTGGTAGCCTGGGTACCAGTCGTATCACTACCCTGCTGCTTCCTGTCTTATGGTAGCCTGGGTACCGGTCGTATCACTACCCTGCTGCTTCCTGTCCTCTGGTAGCCTGGGTACCAGTCGTATCACTACCCTGCTGCTTCCTGTCCTATGGTAGCCTGGGTACCAGTCGTATCACTACCCTGCTGCTGCTTCCTGTCCTCTGGTAGCCTGGGTACCAGTCATATCACTACCCTGCTGCTGCTTCCTGTCCTCTGGTAGCCTGGGTACCAGTCGTATCACTACCCTGCTGCTTCCTGTCCTCTGGTAGCCTGGGTACCAGTCGTATCACTACCCTGCTGCTTCCTGTCCTATGGTAGCCTGGGTACCGGTCGTATCACTACCCTGCTGCTTCCTGTCCTACGGTAGCCTGGGTACCGGTCGTATCACTATCCTGCTGCTTCCTGTCCTATGGTAGCCTGGGTACCGGTCGTATCACTACCCTCCTGTTCTCTGGTAGCCTGGGTACCAGTCGTATCACTACCCTGCTGCTTCCTGTCCTCTGGTAGCCTGGGTACCGGTCGTATCACTACCCTGCTGCTTCCTGTCCTATGGTAGCCTGGGTACCGGTCGTATCACTACCCTGCTGATTCCTGTCCTATGGTAGCCTGGGTACCAGTCGTATCACTACCCTGCTGATTCCTGTCCTATGGTAGCCTGGGTACCAGTCGTATCACTACCCTGCTGCTTCCTGTCCTATGGTAGCCTGGGTACCGGTCGTATCACTACCCTGCTGCTTCCTGTCCTATGGTAGCCTGGGTACCAGTCGTATCACTACCCTCCTGTCCTATGGTAGCCTGGGTACCAGTCGTATCACTACCCTGCTGCTTCCTGTCCTATGGTAGCCTGGGTACCGGTCGTATCACTACCCTGCTGCTTCCTGTCCTATGGTAGCCTGGGAACCAGTCTGTCTATCGTTCCACTCCTTGTCATCCCCAACAGAGTGGATTTCTCCAGGCTGGTTCTATGGACTGTTCTGCTCCCCAGTTTGTCTCTTGTTTTAATGTTGTTGATATTGTTCCTTGTCTTCACTGATTGTCTGTCTCTTTTCATTGTTAAAGTGTATTGGGAGTGACCCCTGGTGAATCTGACTTGACCCCAGGCAGGGCTCAGACGCTGTGTTGGAGCAGGAAGTCCCCAGGTCCCAGAGAGACTCCGACAGTCCAATGGAGGCGTCCCCTGCTGACCTGGTTCCCCCAGCAGACCTGGCACCAGGCCCCCAGTGGAAGAGCAGAGGCTGGCCTCATACCATAGCCAGGCTGGTTATGGAGCCAGACAGCCAGGTGAGAGAAGCAGCAGGGTTGAGGTTTTAATGCAAATGTCTGTTTTTCTTTGAGTTGTTAATGAATCACTTGGTGGATTGATAATGGTGAGTGAACAGGGGTTTAATGGAGTCATTACGTTCATGGATTAAATTTGAACAAACTGCTTGAATTGCCTATTTTAACCCTGGTGTGTAGGATTCATTACCTCATATTATAACCCTGGTGTGTAGGATTCATTACCTCATATTATAACCCTGGTGTGTAGGATTCATTACCTCATATTATAACCCTGGTGTGTAGGATTCATTACCTCATATTTTAACCCTGGTGTGTAGGACTCATTACCTCATATTATAACCCTGGTGTTTAGGATTCATTACCTCATATTTTAACCCTGGTGTTTAGGATTCATTACATCATATTATAACCCTGGTGTGTAGGATTCATTACCTCATATTTTAACCCTGGTGTGTAGGACTCATTACCTCATATTATAACCCTGGTGTGTAGGATTCATTACCTCATATTATAACCCTGGTGTTTAGGATTCATTACCTCATATTTTAACCCTGGTGTGTAGGATTCATTACCTCATATTATAACCCTGGTGTGTAGGATTCATTACCTCATATTATAACCCTGGTGTGTAGGATTCATTACCTCATATTATAACCCTGGTGTGTAGGATTCATTACCTCATATTTTAACCCTGGTGTGTAGGATTCATTACCTCATATTTTAACCCTGGTGTGTAGGACTCATTACCTCATATTCTAACCCTGGTGTGTAGGATTCATTACCTCATATTTGAACCCTGGTGTGTAGGATTCATTACCTCATATTTTAACCCTGGTGTGTAGGATTCATTACCTCATATTATAACCCTGGTGTGTAGGATTCATTACCTCATATTATAACCCTGGTGTGTAGGATTCATTACCTCATATTTGAACCCTGGTGTGTAGGAATCATTACCTCATATTTGAACCCTGGTGTGTAGGATTCATTACCTCATATTTGAACCCTGGTGTGTAGGAATCATTACCTCATATTTGAACCCTGGTGTGTAGGATTCATTACCTCATATTTGAACCCTGGTGTGTAGGATTCATTACCTCATATTATAACCCTGGTGTGTAGGATTCTACGGCCTCTAGAGAATCAGTATCCAACGGGGAGGAGTCAGTCAGCCGGGCGGACCCACTAAGCTCCGCCCCCACCTACAGCCCACCAACACGGAAGTATCGCAAACGACGAGCCAGCAAGATAACCGAAGAGTAAGTCAGGAACAAGAGGGACGTCCCTGCATGTAGTACTGTGTTAATGGCAGCACCTTTTAACCATCTCTTGAACACATTTCTAATGAGGGACACGTGTTGACTAGTTTGACGAGGGAAGTGGAAGTTGACTACCTGACCTTGTCCAATAAGAAAGGCTTGCAAATCGTTTTGCTATGGTGTGTCCTAATGAATACGACCTCTGTCTGACTCCAGGACCTCGTCTGACCCTGAGGAGGATGTGTGTATTCTGGATAACAGCCCTGAGCAGAGAGGCCCCGCCCCCCAGAGAAGCTCCACCCCCACCCCCCAGAGAGGCTCCGCCCCCCAGATAAGCTCCACCCCCCAGAGAGGCTCCGCCCCCCAGAGAAGCTCCACCCCCACCCCCCAGAGAGGCTCCGCCCCCCAGAGAAGCTCCACCCCCACTCCCCAGAGAGGTTCTTCACATAAGAGAAGCCCCACCCCCCAGAGAAGCCCCACCCCCCAGAGAGGCCACACCCCTCAGAAGGCCTCCACCAGTAAAAAGGGATCTGATCTGAAGTGGTAAGAGGAACTAATCTAGTCCAGTATCATTCTGTCTCCTCCCTTCTGATGTGATTGGAGGAGACACACTGTCATGTAATATAGTCCAGTATCATTCTGTCTCCTCCCTTCTGATGTGATTGGAGGAGACACACTGTCATGTAATATAGTCCAGTATCATTCTGTCTCCTCCCTTCTGATGTGATTGGAGGAGACACACTGTCATGTAATATAGTCCAGTATCATTCTGTCTCCTCCCTTCTGATGTGATTGGAGGAGACACACTGTCATGTAATATAGTCCAGTATCATTCTGTCTCCTCCCTTCTGATGTGATTGGAGGAGACACTCTGTCATGTAATATAGTCCAGTATCATTCTGTCTCCTCCCTTCTGATGTGATTGGAGGAGACACACTGTCATGTAATATAGTCCAGTATCATTCTGTCTCCTCCCTTCTGATGTGATTGGAGGAGACACACTGTCATGTAATATAGTCCAGTATCATTCTGTCTCCTCCCTTCTGATGTGATTGGAGGAGACACTCTGTCATGTAATATAGTCCAGTATCATTCTGTCTCCTCCCTTCTGATGTGATTGGAGGAGACACTCTGTCATGTAATATAGTCCAGTATCATTCTGTCTCCTCCCTTCTGATGTGATTGGAGGAGACACACTGTCATGTAATATAGTCCAGTATCATTCTGTCTCCTCCCTTCTGATGTGATTGGAGGAGACACACTGTCATGTAATATAGTCCAGTATCATTCTGTCTCCTCCCTTCTGATGTGATTGGAGGAGACACACTGTCATGTAATATAGTCCAGTATCATTCTGTCTCCTCCCTTCTGATGTGATTGGAGGAGACACTCTGTCATGTAATATAGTCCAGTATCATTCTGTCTCCTCCCTTCTGATGTGATTGGAGGAGACACACTGTCATGTAATATAGTCCAGTATCATTCTGTCTCCTCCCTTCTGATGTGATTGGAGGAGACACACTGTCATGTAATATAGTCCAGTATCATTCTGTCTCCTCCCTTCTGATGTGATTGGAGGAGACACTCTGTCATGTAATATAGTCCAGTATCATTCTGTCTCCTCCCTTCTGATGTGATTGGAGGAGACACACTGTCATGTAATATAGTCCAGTATCATTCTGTCTCCTCCCTTCTGATGTGATTGGAGGAGACACACTGTCATGTAATATAGTCCAGTATCATTCTGTCTCCTCCCTTCTGATGTGATTGGAGGAGACACACTGTCATGTAATATAGTCCAGTATCATTCTGTCTCCTCCCTTCTGATGTGATTGGAGGAGACACTCTGTCATGTAATATAGTCCAGTATCATTCTGTCTCCTCCCTTCTGATGTGATTGGAGGAGACACACTGTCATGTAATATAGTCCAGTATCATTCTGTCTCCTCCCTTCTGATGTGATTGGAGGAGACACACTGTCATGTAATATAGTCCAGTATCATTCTGTCTCCTCCCTTCTGATGTGATTGGAGGAGACACTCTGTCATGTAATATAGTCCAGTATCATTCTGTCTCCTCCCTTCTGATGTGATTGGAGGAGACACTCTGTCATGTAATATAGTCCAGTATCATTCTGTCTCCTCCCTTCTGATGTGATTGGAGGAGACACACTGTCATGTAATATAGTCCAGTATCATTCTGTCTCCTCCCTTCTGATGTGATTGGAGGAGACACACTGTCATGTAATATAGTCCAGTATCATTCTGTCTCCTCCCTTCTGATGTGATTGGAGGAGACACACTGTCATGTAATATAGTCCCGTATCATTCTGTCTCCTCCCTTCTGATGTGATTGGAGGAGACACACTGTCATGTAATATAGTCCAGTATCATTCTGTCTCCTCCCTTCTGATGTGATTGGAGGAGACACACTGTCATGTAATATAGTCCAGTATCATTCTGTCTCCTCCCTTCTGATGTGATTGGAGGAGACACACTGTCATGTAATATAGTCCAGTATCATTCTGTCTCCTCCCTTCTGATGTGATTGGAGGAGACACACTGTCATGTAATATAGTCCAGTATCATTCTGTCGCCTCCCTTCTGATGTGATTGGAGGAGACACTCTGTCATGTAATTCAGCCATAGAGGATGATGAAGATCACAGCTGATGGACTTTCTCTCTCTTTATAATGATGATGTCATCTGCAGGAAGCAGCTGTTCAGTGTTGCTAAGGAATCCAAGGATCGGTGGAGTGATGAAGAGGATTTATTCGACTCTCCTCACAAAGACAGTAACTATGACGATCAACAATTATGATTTAAACTATATTGTGTTTATTACTAGTGATTTACTATGGAGTTCTAACGTGTGTCTTTGTTTAGGCTCTGAGGACAACGCCAGTACTACAGGAGGAGGCAGGAAGAGGGTGAGTTTAGGATCTGGAGACAGGAAGAGGGTGAGTTTAGGATCTGGAGACAGGAAGAGGGTGAGTTTAGGCTCTGAGGACAGGAAGAGGGTGAGTTTAGGCTCTGAGGACAACACCAGAACTACCGGAGGAGACAGGAAGAGGGTGAGTTTAGGATCTGGAGACAGGAAGAGGGTGAGTTTAGGCTCTGGAGACACCAGTACTACAGGAGGAGGCAGGAAGAGGGTGAGTTTAGGCTCTGGAGACACCAGTACTACAGGAGGAGGCAGGAAGAGGGTGAGTTTAGGATCTGGAGACAGGAAGAGGGTGAGTTTAGGATCTGGAGACAGGAAGAGGGTGAGTTTAGGATCTGAGGACAGGAAGAGGGTGAGTTTAGGCTCTGAGGACAACACCAGAACTACCGGAGGAGACAGGAAGATGGTGAGTTTAGGATCTGGAGACAGGAAGAGGGTGAGTTTAGGCTCTGGAGACAGGAAGAGGGTGAGTTTAGGATCTGGAGACAACACCAGAACTACCGGAGGAGACAGGAAGAGGGTGAGTTTAGGTTCTGGAGGCAGGAAGAGGGTGAGTTTAGGCTCTGAGGACAGGAAGAGGGTGAGTTTAGGATCTGAGGACAGGAAGAGGGTGAGTTTAGGATCTGGAGACAGGAAGAGGGTGAGTTTAGGATCTGAGGACAACGCCAGTACTACAGGAGGAGGCAGGAAGAGGGTGAGTTTAGGATCTGAGGACAGGAAGAGGGTGAGTTTAGGATCTGGAGACAGGAAGAGGGTGAGTTTAGGTTCTGGAGACAGGAAGAGGGTGAGTTTAGGATCTGAGGACAGGAAGAGGGTGAGTTTAGGTTCTGGAGACAGGAAGAGGGTGAGTTTAGGTTCTGGAGACAGGAAGAGGGTGAGTTTAGGTTCTGGAGACAGGAAGAGGGTGAGTTTAGGTTCTGGAGACAGGAAGAGGGTGAGTTTAGGATCTGAGGACAGGAAGAGGGTGAGTTTAGGTTCTGGAGACAGGAAGAGGGTGAGTTTAGGATCTGAGGACAGGAAGAGGGTGAGTTTAGGATCTGGAGACAGGAAGAGGGTGAGTTTAGGCTCTGGAGACAGGAAGAGGGTGAGTTTAGGCTCTGGAGACAGGAAGAGGGTGAGTTTAGGATCTGAGGACAGGAAGAGGGTGAGTTTAGGCACTGAGGACAACACCAGAACTACAGGAGGAGACAGGAAGAGGATGAGTTTAGGCTCTGGAGACAGGAAGAGGGTGAGTTTAGGTTCTGGAGACAGGAAGAGGGTGAGTTTAGGATCTGAGGACAGGAAGAGGGTGAGTTTAGGATCTGGAGACAGGAAGAGGGTGAGTTTAGGCTCTGGAGACAGGAAGAGGGTGAGTTTAGGCTCTGGAGACAGGAAGAGGGTGAGTTTAGGCTCTGGAGACAGGAAGAGGGTGAGTTTAGGTTCTGGAGACACCAGTACTACATGAGGAGACAGGAAGAGGGTGAGTTTAGGATCTGGAGACAGGAAGAGGGTGAGTTTATGCTCTGAGGACAGGAAGAGGGTGAGTTTAGGCTCTGAGGACAACGCCAGTACTACAGGAGGAGGCAGGAAGAGGGTGAGTTTAGGTTCTGGAGACAGGAAGAGGATGAGTTTAGGTTCTGGAGACAGGAAGAGGGTGAGTTTAGGCTCTGAGGACAACACCAGAACTACCGGAGGAGACAGGAAGACTGAGCACAGCCTCAGTTTAGAAGATGGTGACATTTGGGAAAATATTCAGACCCCTTCCTTTTATCCACATTTTGTTCCGTTACAGTCTCATTCTAAAATAGATTAAATTAATGTATTAATTAATTTTTTCCTTCATCAATCTACACACAATACCCCAGAATGACAAAGCGAAAACAGGTTTAGACACTTTTGCAAATTTATACAAAAAAAAAAAACATACCTTATTTACATAGGATCAGGCCTCAGGGTAGGAGGGCTGATCTAGGATCAGGTCTCAGGGTAGGAGAGGTGATCTAGGATCAGGTCTCAGGGTAGGAGTGGTGGTCTAGGATCAGGTCTCAGGGTAGGATGGTGATCTAGGATCCGGTCTAGGATCAGGTCTCAGGGTAGGAGTGGTGGTCTAGGATCAGGTCTCAGGGTAGGAGTGGTGATCTAGGATCAGGTCTCAGGGTAGGAGTGGTGGTCTAGGATCAGGTCTCAGGGTAGGAGTGGTGGTCTAGGATCAGGTCTCAGGGTAGGAGTGGTGGTCTAGGATCAGGTCTCAGGGTAGGAGTGGTGGTCTAGGATCAGGTCTCAGGGTAGGAGTGGTGATCTAGGATCAGGTCTAGGATCAGGTCTCAGGGTAGGAATGGTGATCTAGGATCAGGTCTCAGGGTAGGAGTGGTGATCTAGGATCAGGTCTCAGGGTAGGAGTGGTGATCTAGGATCAGGGCTCAGAGTAGGAGTGCTGATCTAGGATCAGGGCTCAGAGTAGGAGTGGTGGTCTAGGATCAGGTCTCAGGGTAGGAGTGGTGATCTAGGATCAGGTCTCAGGGTAGGAGTGGTGATCTAGGATCAGGTCTCAGGGTAGGAGTGGTGATCTAGGATCAGGGCTCAGAGTAGGAGTGGTGATCTAGGATCAGGGCTCAGAGTAGGAGTGGTGATCTAGGATCAGGGCTCAGAGTAGGAGTGCTGATCTAGTCAGATTGTGTCTGTGGTTGTGGCCGTGTTCCCAGCACAAACAGGTGGGAGGACTATATTTCTCAGAACAAGAATAGACTGACGAGTTCCAGAAGAAAGTTCTTTGTTTCTGGCCATTTTGAGCCTGTAATCAAACCCACAAATGTTGATGCTCCAGATACTCAACTAGTCTAAAGCTGGTTTTATTGCTTCTTTAATCAGAACCACAGTTTGCAGCTGTGCTAACATAATTGCAAAAGGGTTTTCTAATGATGAATTAGCCTTTTAAAATGATAAACTTGGATTAGCTAACACAACGTGCCATTGGAACACAGGAGTGATGGTTGCTGATAATGGGCCTCTGTACGCCTATGTAGATATTCCATAAAAAATCTGCCGTTTCCAGCTACAATAGTCATTTACAACATTAACAATCTCTACAGCGTATTCCTGATCAATTTGATGTTATTTTAATGGACAATTTTGTTTTTCTTTCAAAAACAAGGACATTTCTAAGTGACACCCAAACTTTTGAACGGTAGTGTATATTTGCAAAAAATAAAACTTTTGGCTTCGTTATTTTGGGATATTGTGTGTAGATTGAGAGGGAAAAACGATTTAATCAATCTAACAAAATGTGAAAAAAGTCAAGGGGTCTGAATACTGTTTCCGGACACAGATAAAGCCTACTCCTGGACTAAAAAGCAAGCTAAATGGAGAATCAGGACTAGGCTTAATCTGTATCCTGGAAACCTCTACTATATGTTAACCCTAAGTGTTGTCCCCCACAGTGTGTTTACTATGTTAACCCTAAGTGTTGTCCCCTACAGTGTGTTTACTATGGTAACCCTAAGTGTTGTCCCCCACAGTGTGTTTACTATGTTAACCCTAAGTGTTGTCCCCTACAGTGTGTTTACTATGTTAACCCTAAGTGTTGCCCTCTACAGTGTGTTTACTATGTTAACCCTAAGTGTTGTCCCCTACAGTGTGTTTACTATGGTAACCCTAAGTGTTGTCCCCTACAGTGTGTTTACTATGTTAACCCTAAGTGTTGTCCCCCTGCAGTGTTTACTATGTTAACCCTAAGTGTTGTCCTCTACAGTGTGTTTACTATGTTAACCCTAAGTGTTGTCCCCCTACAGTGTTTACTATGTCAACCCTAAGTGTTGTCCTCTACGGTGTGTTTACTATGTTAACCCTAAGTGTTAACCCCCACAGTGTGTTTACTATGTTAACCCTAAGTGTTGTCCTCTAGTGTGTTTACTATGTTAACCCTAAGTGTTGTCCTCTACGGTGTGTTTACTATGTTAACCCTAAGTGTTAACCCCCACAGTGTGTTTACTATGTTAACCCTAAGTGTTGTCCCCTACAGTGTGTTTACTATGTTAACCCTAAGTGTTGTCCCCCACAGTGTGTTTACTATGTTAACCCTAAGTGTTGTCCCCTACAGTGTGTTTACTATGTTAACCCTAAGTGTTGTCCCCTACAGTGTGTTTACTATGTTAACCCTAAGTGTTGTCCTCTAGTGTTTACTATGTTAACCCTAAGTGTTGTCCTCTACAGTGTTTACTATGTTAACCCTAAGTGTTGTCCCCTACAGTGTGTTTACTATGTTAACCCTAAGTGTTGTCCTCCCACAGTGTTTACTATGTTAACCCTAAGTGTTGTCTTCTACAGTGTTTACTGTGTTAACCCTAAGTGTTGTCCTCTAGTGTGTTTACTATGTTAACCCTAAGTGTTGTCCCCCTACAGTGTTTACTATACATTGAGTGTTCTGTTGTGTCCCTCCTGTAGATGTGGACAGCAGAGGAGACCGAGTGGGTGAAGGAGGGAGTGAGGCGCTACGGAGAGGGGAACTGGTCCAGGGTAAAGTTCTCTTTCCCCTTCTTGGGCCGAACCGCCGTGAACATCAAGGATCGGTGGAGAACCATGAAAAAGCTCAAGATGGTCTGAGGGCACCAAACCGGGAGGGACTAACTTGTCCAATAAGAAATGCTCGTTTACATTTGCTACGGGGTGCAGTAACGAATTCGACGCTGGAGGGCCTCTGAACTACGCAAGACAATGACATTATCCAGTTGTGAGAATGGATGTTTTCTTTCTACAAAATATAAATATTTACCCGCCTGTCAACAACGAGGACAGGAAGCTGAAGATGGTCGAGGGCCTTAGACTAAGATACATGTTGATTCTGCCACTTTTTGAACATGTTTATAGAAGTATTTTATTTTATCACTCGTCTTTCTTGGTAGAATAAAGACTTCTCTTATACCGACTGGCCTAACGCGTACTGCATTGAGTTTACAGTAAAGAGCCGTGTTTAATAGCCACAGTAAATACATGCTATATTTAAGTGTTACTACCAGATCCAACATTTAACTTTTTATTTTACACATTCTGTTGAAGAAAAACAAACTTCAGTATATGAAAACAGTTTTAATGTTATGCTGATGAAATTAACTGCATAATCATAATATTTATGCAAATTGCTCAAACCAGAGATCATACAAATTATGAATACTACATAAAACCCCAAATATTCAATTTACAAAACACATTTATTTAGATTATGGCTGAGTGATTTACATTCAGCTACCAGTGACAGGGATGTTAATCTGAATGTAAATCACTCAGCCATAGTGACGTTGGTAGCTGAATGTAAATCACTCAGCCATAGTGACAGGGATGTTGGTAGCTGAATGTAAATCACTCAGCCATAGTGACAGGGATGTTGGTGAATGTAAATCACTCAGCCATAGTGACAGGGATGTTGGTGAATGTAAATCACTCAGCCATAGTGACAGGGATGTTGGTAGCTGAATGTAAATCACTCCGCCATAGTGACGGGGATGTTGGTAGCTGAATGTAAATCACCCAGCCATAGTGACAGGGATGTTGGTAGCTGAATGTAAATCACTCAGCCATAGTGACGGGGATGTTGGTAGCTGAATGTAAATCACTCAGCCATAGTGACGGGATGTTGGTAGCTGAATGTAAATCACTCAGCCATAGTGACAGGGATGTTGGCAGCTGAATGTAAATCACTCAGCTATAGTGACAGGGATGTTGGTGAATGTAAATCACTAAGCCATAGTGACAGGGATGTTAGCTGAATGTAAATCACTCAGCCATAGTGACAGGGATGTTGGTGAATGTAAATCACTCAGCCATAGTGACAGGGATGTTGGTGAATGTAAATCACTCAGCCATAGTGACAGGGATGTTGGTAGCTGAATGTAAATCACTCAGCCATAGTGACGGGGATGTTGGTTGCTGAATGTAAATCACTCAGCTATAGTGACAGGGATGTTGGTAGCTGAATGTAAATCACTCAGCCATAGTGACAGGGATGTTGGTAGCTGAATGTAAATCACTCAGCCATAGTGACAGGGATGTTGGTAGCTGAATGTAAATCACTCAGCCATAGTGACAGGGATGTTGGTAGCTGAATGTAAATCACTCAGCCATAGTGACAGGGATGTTGGCAGCTGAATGTAAATCACTCAGCTATAGTGACAGGGATGTTGGTGAATGTAAATCACTCAGCCATAGTGACAGGGATGTTGGTAGCTGAATGTAAATCACTCAGCCATAGTGACAGGGATGATGTTAGCTCAATGTAAATCACTCAGCCATAGTGACAGGGATGTTGGTAGCTGAATGTAAATCACTCAGCCATAGTGACAGGGATGTTGGTAGCTGAATGTAAATCACTCAGCCATAGTGACAGGGATGATGGTAGCTGAATGTAAATCACTCAGCCATAGTAACAGGGAGCTATCATCTTTCAGACTTGATGAAACTATCCAGACAGTCACTGGCCCCTTGGTAGTTAGAAGGAAATACACAATCATATCCTGAAGACCAGGGTTTCCCAACCCTCTCCTCATGGACCACCAGATGTTTCACACCGTAGTACTTTCCAACCCTCTGGTGGTCCCTGAGGAGAGGGAAGTACGACGGTGTATAATTGATAGTCCAGTTTGTGAAGACTCCTTATGTGAGCGTGTCCTCACACCTGATGAACTCTCCGATGTCTGCCTGGTGGAACACAACGATGGACATGGGGTCCACTCTTCTGCACTCCTGGGTCGACTTGGCGGCCACGCCAAAACCCTGCAGGAAGACAAGAGGGGCAAGTTGAGTCAAACCTGCATGTCACAATTCTCTTACGGTTACCTAGGAGTTACTATGGTTACTGATGACTCGGATATTAGCTTGTATGAAGGAGCAACCAACTGTCAAACGATCACTATCCAAACGAGATGTGGTGTAGAACTGACAATATGGGTCGGTTTACCACACATATTAAGCCTTGTCCTGGACTAAAAAACATTTACAATAGAGATTCTCCATTAGTCTGACTAGTTAACCTCTGGGAAAGCTGCCCTACGTGTTGAATGAATTGATTGGATAATGACTGAAGGGAGGGCTATGTGTTGATTGGATAATGACTGAAGGGAGGGCTGTGTGTTGAATGAATTGATTGGATAATAAATGTACAGTATGTGCAGAGGGAGGGCCAACTCACCAGCGGTACATCTGCCATGGAATACACCACCACACCCTGGTATTGGTTAGTGTTCTCTGTGATCCTCCCCAGACCAGACTTCAACACATGGTTCCCATAGAGGAAGGACTGCTCCTGCCCAGGCTTCACCCACACCTTGAACTGAACACACAGAGGGTTCAGTGACTCAGACCACAGCTCCGTTATTACAGTACTGTCTTAACTGAGATCCTGTAGGTTTGAGAGAGATATTGATGTTCATTTTAAAGCTTACACAAATATGATTATCGGACTAAACCTCTAGTCTCACCTGGCTGTCGTCAGAGTCATTTTGGGGCGGCAGGTAGCCAAGTGGTTGGAGCGTTGGGCCAGTAACCGAAAGGTTTCTGGATATAATCCCCCGAGCGTACAATGTTTAAAAAAATCTGTTGTTCTGCCCCTGAACAAGGCAGTTAACCCACTGTTCCTAGGCCGTCATTGAAAATAAGAATTTGTTCTTAAAACTGACATGCCCAGTTAAATTGCTAAAACATTAACAATATATCTACACTTCTAACATGGCTGTGGTTATCATTATACACAGTGAGAGGACTTCCTGCTTCTTGTTTACCTTCTAACATGGCTGTGGTTATCATTATACACAGTGAGAGGACTTCCTGCTTCTTGTTTACCTTCTAACATGGCTGTGGTTATCATTAGACATAGTGAGAGGACTTCCTGCTTCTTGTTTACCTTCTAACATGGCTGTGGTTATCATTATACACAGTGAGAGGACTTCCTGCTTCTTGTTTACCTTCTAACATGGCTGTGGTTATCATTATACACAGTGAGAGGACTTCCTGCTTCTTGTTTACCTTCTAACATGGCTGTGGTTATCATTATACATAGTGAGAGGACTTCCTGCTTCTTGTTTACCTTCTAACATGACTGTGGTTATCATTATACATAGTGAGAGGACTTCCTGCTTCTTGTTTACCTTCTAACATGGCTGTGGTTATCATTAGACATAGTGAGAGGACTTCCTGCTTCTTGTTTACCTTCTAACATGGCTGTGGTTATCATTAGACATAGTGAGAGGACTTCCTGCTTCTTGTTTACCTTCTAACATGACTGTGGTTATCATTATACATAGTGAGAGGACTTCCTGCTTCTTGTTTACCTTCTAACATGGCTGTGGTTATCATTATACATAGTGAGAGGACTTCCTGCTTCTTGTTTACCTTCTAACATGGCTGTGGTTATCATTATACATAGTGAGAGGACTTCCTGCTTCTTGTTTACCTTCTAACATGGCTGTGGTTATCATTATACACAGTGAGAGGACTTCCTGCTTCTTGTTTACCTTCTAACATGGCTGTGGTTATCATTAGACATAGTGAGATGTCAGAGGACTTCCTGCTTCTTGTTTACCTTCCAACATGGCTGTGGTTATCATTATACATAGTGAGAGGACTTCCTGCTTCTTGTTTACCTTCCAACATGGCTGTGGTTATCATTATACATAGTGAGAGGACTTCCTGCTTCTTGTTTACCTTCTAACATGGCTGTGGTTATCATTATACATAGTGAGAGGACTTCCTGCTTCTTGTTTACCTTCTAACATGGCTGTGGTTATCATTATACATAGTGAGAGGACTTCCTGCTTCTTGTTTACCTTCTAACATGACTGTGGTTATCATTATACATAGTGAGAGGACTTCCTGCTTCTTGTTTACCTTCTAACATGGCTGTGGTTATCATTATACATAGTGAGAGGACTTCCTGCTTCTTGTTTACCTTCTAACATGGCTGTGGTTATCATTATACATAGTGAGAGGACTTCCTGCTTCTTGTTTACCTTCTAACATGGCTGTGGTTATCATTAGACATAGTGAGAGGACTTCCTGCTTCTTGTTTACCTTCTAACATGGCTGTGGTTATCATTATACATAGTGAGAGGACTTCCTGCTTCTTGTTTACCTTCTAACATGGCTGTGGTTATCATTATACATAGTGATAGGACTTCCTGCTTCTTGTTTACCTTCCAACATGGCTGTGGTTATCATTATACATAGTGAGAGGACTTCCTGCTTCTTGTTTACCTTCTAACATGGCTGTGGTTATCATTATACATAGTGAGAGGACTTCCTGCTTCTTGTTTACCTTCTAACATGGCTGTGGTTATCATTATACATAGTGAGAGGACTTCCTGCTTCTTGTTTACCTTCTAACATGGCTGTGGTTATCATTATACATAGTGAGAGGACTTCCTGCTTCTTGTTTACCTTCTAACATGGCTGTGGTTATCATTATACATAGTGAGAGGTCAGAGGGTTTCCTGCTTCTTGTTTACCTTCTAACATGGCTGTGGTTATCATTATACATAGTGAGAGGACTTCCTGCTTCTTGTTTACCTTCTAACATGGCTGTGGTTATCATTATACATAGTGAGAGGACTTCCTGCTTCTTGTTTACCTTCTAACATGGCTGTGGTTATCATTAGACATAGTGAGAGGACTTCCTGCTTCTTGTTTACCTTCTAACATGGCTGTGGTTATCATTATACATAGTGAGATGTCAGAGGGTTTCCTGCTTCTTGTTTACCTTCTAACATGACTGTGGTTATCATTATACATAGTGAGAGGACTTCCTGCTTCTTGTTTACCTTCTAACATGGCTGTGGTTATCATTATACATAGTGAGAGGACTTCCTGCTTCTTGTTTACCTTCTAACATGGCTGTGGTTATCATTAGACATAGTGAGAGGACTTCCTGCTTCTTGTTTACCTTCTAACATGGCTGTGGTTATCATTATACATAGTGAGAGGACTTCCTGCTTCTTGTTTACCTTCTAACATGGCTGTGGTTATCATTATACATAGTGAGAGGACTTCCTGCTTCTTGTTTACCTTCCAACATGGCTGTGGTTATCATTATACATAGTGAGAGGACTTCCTGCTTCTTGTTTACCTTCTAACATGGCTGTGGTTATCATTATACATAGTGAGAGGACTTCCTGCTTCTTGTTTACCTTCTAACATGGCTGTGGTTATCATTATACATAGTGAGAGGACTTCCTGCTTCTTGTTTACCTTCTAACATGGCTGTGGTTATCATTATACATAGTGAGAGGTCAGAGGGTTTCCTGCTTCTTGTTTACCTTCTAACATGGCTGTGGTTATCATTATACATAGTGAGAGGACGTCCTGCTTCTTGTTTACCTTCTAACATGGCTGTGGTTATCATTATACATAGTGAGAGGACTTCCTGCTTCTTGTTTACCTTCTAACATGGCTGTGGTTATCATTAGACATAGTGAGAGGACTTCCTGCTTCTTGTTTACCTTCTAACATGGCTGTGGTTATCATTATACATAGTGAGATGTCAGAGGGTTTCCTGCTTCTTGTTTACCTTCTAACATGACTGTGGTTATCATTATACATAGTGAGAGGACTTCCTGCTTCTTGTTTACCTTCTAACATGGCTGTGGTTATCATTATACATAGTGAGAGGACTTCCTGCTTCTTGTTTACCTTCTAACATGGCTGTGGTTATCATTAGACATAGTGAGAGGACTTCCTGCTTCTTGTTTACCTTCTAACATGGCTGTGGTTATCATTATACATAGTGAGAGGACTTCCTGCTTCTTGTTTACCTTCTAACATGGCTGTGGTTATCATTAGACATAGTGAGAGGACTTCCTGCTTCTTGTTTACCTTCTAACATGGCTGTGGTTATCATTATACATAGTGAGAGGACTTCCTGCTTCTTGTTTACCTTCTAACATGGCTGTGGTTATCATTAGACATAGTGAGAGGACTTCCTGCTTCTTGTTTACCTTCTAACATGGCTGTGGTTATCATTATACATAGTGAGAGGACTTCCTGCTTCTTGTTTACCTTCTAACATGGCTGTGGTTATCATTAGACATAGTGAGAGGACTTCCTGCTTCTTGTTTACCTTCTAACATGGCTGTGGTTATCATTATACATAGTGAGATGTCAGAGGGTTTCCTGCTTCTTGTTTACCTTCTAACATGACTGTGGTTATCATTATACATAGTGAGAGGACTTCCTGCTTCTTGTTTACCTTCTAACATGGCTGTGGTTATCATTATACATAGTGAGAGGACTTCCTGCTTCTTGTTTACCTTCTAACATGGCTGTGGTTATCATTAGACATAGTGAGAGGACTTCCTGCTTCTTGTTTACCTTCTAACATGGCTGTGGTTATCATTATACATAGTGAGAGGACTTCCTGCTTCTTGTTTACCTTCTAACATGGCTGTGGTTATCATTATACATAGTGAGAGGACTTCCTGCTTCTTGTTTACCTTCTAACATGGCTGTGGTTATCAATAGACATAGTGAGAGGACTTCCTGCTTCTTGTTTACCTTCTAACATGGCTGTGGTTATCATTATACATAGTGAGAGGACTTCCTGCTTCTTGTTTACCTTCTAACATGGCTGTGGTTATCATTATACATAGTGAGAGGACTTCCTGCTTCTTGTTTACCTTCTAACATGGCTGTGGTTATCATTATACATAGTGAGATGTCAGAGGACTTCCTGCTTCTTGTTTACCTTGGCATATGGTGCCAGGAAGTCCAGTGCTGTGATGTGCAGGCGGAACTTAATGGTCTTGGTGAACTTCCCAAAGCAGGTACCCACCGACACCAACTTATCACGGGAGATGTTGGTAGCCAACTTCAGAATTTTCTCACTGATACAAAAAAGAAGTGGAAATAAGACAGAATCTTAACTACCCAAAAAGAGATGATCATGAAGTAACCTGCTTTATAATATCCATAGGTAATATTTAACAATAACAGCAGCTCTGTAGCGTTGTTTACCTGATGTAATATACCCGGTCATTGTGAAGTCTGAAGCAATAGGTCCCATCGGGTCGATCCACCAGGAGTTTGATGTTCTCACCAATGCTGTGGACAGAGGAAGGTGTCACACATTGTCAATGTAGATTGAGAGAATTTCAGACCATTTCAAATCACTTGCCATCTACACAGCAAGTGATTTGAAATGGTACGTTGTCTATCTACTCAGACGACGTATTAGCCAGCTTGCTGAGAAGCATAACTAGTGCAGGTTAAAGACTGTCATCATGAGCATAGCACCAAAGAGACCGGATATGGACTGGTGTTTATCAACCCTGTGCACTAACTAGCAGGCAAAACTACACGAGTTGGTTGATCACGCATGGTGCTAGTCTGAACAGACATGGCAGTTTCAAAATAACGCCAACCTTGTCTTTCAGGATCACATGTCAATACTCACTATTTGGAGAGTTTCTCAAACATCGTTTTTGTCTCGTCGTCTGTTAAAGGCCTCATCTTGGTAAATAATTCGCTAATTTCCTTACAATATTGTGCTCACTGAATGTAGCTTGATGAACGCTGCAGCGTGGGGATAGTGAGCGGAAATTCATGCGCAGGAAAACGGAAGTGGATGTAATAGTGACGTCAAAATCATGCGCCTGTTGATGTTGTGCTCTGGTGTTTGCGAGCGACTAGAATTTTTGCCAAATTGCGAATTAAATTGCCATTTAATAGACATCAGACGCTTAACATTGTATTTTAACAACCTGTTTTCGTACTCCTGTGTAAAGGCTGTAAATCGGAGTCGGTAAGACTACAATTCAGATGAAGTATTGAAGTGACAGCTTTCCAATATGACCGCTGTGGACGTGGAAGATGAGAGTATTCTGGCTTCAATATTTAAAGACAGCTTTCCAGACAACTGGAGAGACAACCCCGACTTCGCAGCCTACTTGTCAGAGCTCAGTTCGTTTGGCGTGGAGAAATTAAACCGTGAACCGGAGCGGTTGGCGGAGGAGAGGGCGCAGATACTGCAGCAGACCCGGGAGCTCGCCTTCTCCAACTACAAGACGTTCATCCGCACCGCGGACTGCACCGAGGAGATTTACCGAGACTTTGGCCGTGTGGAAAGCAGTGTTTCCAAACTCCTCGACAAGTTGCCCAGCTTCGGTGAAAAATGCAGGTTAGTGGTAAAGTTAACCAAATACTCTTTGTCGTTTTGACATGTCCTGTTATTTACGTGATAGTGCCCGAGAAACCGGTGTTTGGAGGATATATTGGCACAGGTGTTAGGTCGACAATCTCCCCCTTGCCAGAACCCCCCTTTCTAATTTCCTTAATTTTGTGGCTACAGTCAAATACTTAATATAGAACAAGCTTCACGTCAGGATAGACAACCGAAATGAATAATTATTATATTAAACATAGAGGAGAGAGTAAAATGTTGGCAAGCAATAAACATTTCAGAACAACTATGACCGAATTATTATCCTTACACTTTCAAAAATACTAGTCGAATAAGACATGGGAGAGATGACGTATTTTGGCAAAGAGATTTATTTATAGACTAATACAAAATCAGTTGCGGGTTTAGATACGGTCGACGTGGGCAGCCGCCCAGGGCCGCATCTTGCCGGGGGCGACGGGGGCGGGCGCTGAAGGGGGGTTCACCCAGGGCGGCATACAAGCCAGAACACCACAAACACTTGAAACAAATAGCCAAACCGAAAACTGCAGACAGAAATGCTTTCTGCTACTAAAATCAGTGAAATGTAGGTTAAACTGACAACGGAGTGAAGAGCAGAAATCTCAACTAGCAAGTCGCAGCAGTGAAGAACGGGAAGGGGGGGGGATTCTGGCAGGGGGGAGATTTTCGGCACAACACCGGCAAACCGTGCCAACGTATCCTCCAAACACCGGTTTCGTGGGCATTATCACTTCTATGTAACGTGTTACCATCATATTCAAATAATATTTTCATTAAACTGTATTTTGATGAATTTATTCGTACTATTTCATCCTTCCACAATATGACGTTAGTCCCGACATATAGAGGGTTGTTACCCAGCTGGCTGGTCGTTCATTCTATCAGCTCAGCCAACTTGCAGCCAGAACGGCCAACTTGCGGCCAGAACGGCCAACTTTCGGCCAACTTGCGGCCAGAACGGCCAACTCACGGCCAATTTGCGGCCAGAACGGCCAATCATGCCAACTCTAGCCTGAGTTCCAGTCTGTTTGTGTTATCATGCCAACTCCTTGTCACTTATTGTCATGTTTGGCTTGACAAGGACAGCAATATACTGCCCAGACAGCAATATACTTGGCAAGAGCACAAACCGACTGGTACCGGGGTCACATCTATCTGGAACAAACATCCTGGTACCGGGCTCACGTCTGTCTAGAACAAAAAGACTGGTACCGGGCTCACGTCTGTCTAGAACAAACAGACTGGTACCGGGCTCACGTCTATCTAGAACAAACAGACTGGTACCGGGCTCACGTCTGTCTAGAACAAACAGACTGGTACCGGGCTCACGTCTGTCTAGAACAAAAAGACTGGTACCGGGCTCACGTCTGTCTAGAACAGACAGACTGGTACCGGGCTCACGTCTATCTAGAATCAACAGACTGGTACCGGGCTCACGTCTGTCTAGAACAAACAGACTGGTACCGGGCTCACGTCTATCTAGAACAAACAGACTGGTACCGGGCTCACGTCTATCTAGAACAAACAGACTGGTACCGGGCTCACGTCTGTCTAGAACCAACACTAGATCTCGTTGAATGTTACTGTTCCATGAACTGTTATAACAGTGTTTATTACGAACTGTTATAACAGTGTTTATTACGGACTGTTATAACAGTGTGTATTACGGACTGTTATAACAGTGTGTGTTATGGACTGTTATAACAGTGTGTGTTATGGACTGTTATAACAGTGTGTGTTATGGACTGTTATAACAGTGTGTGTTATGGACTGTTATAACAGTGTGTGTTATGGACTGTTATAACAGTGTGTGTTATGGACTGTTATAACAGTGTGTGTTATGGACTGTTATAACAGTGTGTGTTATGGACTGTTATAACAGTGTGTGTTATGGACTGTTATAACAGTGTGTGTTATGGACTGTTATAACAGTGTGTGTTATGGACTGTTATAACAGTGTGTGTTATGGACTGTTATAAGTGTGTGTTATGGACTGTTATAACAGTGTGTGTTATGGACTGTTATAACAGTGTGTGTTATGGACTGTTATAAGTGTTATGGACTGTTATAACAGTGTTATGGACTGTTAACAGTGTTTATTATGGACTGTTATAACAGTGTTTATTATGACGGACTGCTGACATGATGAAGAACCTGTTGGTGTCTATCCTCTCCTTTAGGGGTTTTGTGAAGGAGGCGGAGGACATCGGGGTGAGCCGGAGGATGAACAGCCTGACTCTGAACCGCCACACAGAGATCCTGGAGATCTTAGAGATACCTCAGCTGATGGACACCTGCGTCCGGAATGGCTACTACGAGGAGGCTCTGGAACTGGCGGCCTACGTCAAGAGACTGGAGAAGAAGCACTCGTCTCTACCTGTCATCCAGGTATTAATGCTCCAACTACCACTTCCTGCTTACACAGCTAGGAGTTACAGATCGTACCACTTCCTGTTTACACAGCTAGGAGTTACAGATCGTACCACTTCCTGTTTACACAGCTAGGAGTTACAGATCGTACCACTTCCTGTTTACACAGCTAGGAGTTACAGATCGTACCACTTCCTGTTTACACAGCTAGGAGTTACAGATCGTACCACTTCCTGTTTACACAGCTAGGAGTTACAGATCGTACCACTTCCTGTTTACACAGCTAGGAGTTACAGATCGTACCACTTCCTGCTTACACAGCTAGGAGTTACAGATCGTACCACTTCCTGCTTACACAGCTAGGAGTTACAGATCGTACCACTTCCTGCTTACACAGCTAGGAGTTACAGATCGTACCACTTCCTGCTTACACAGCTAGGAGTTACAGATCGTACCACTTCCTGTTTACACAGCTAGGAGTTACAGATCGTACCACTTCCTTATTATATAAATTTTGTCTACACTCAGTCTGACAAACTATGTGGTAGATCTAGAAATACCTCTTGTCTTAACACTGTAACAGTGTGATTCTCTGACCTCTGACCTGTGTGTCTTCTTCAGGGCATCGTCCAGGAGGTGCGTCAGTCAGCTCAGCTCATGCTGAACCAGTTGTTACAGCAACTACGTAGCAACTCCCAACTTCCTGTGTGCCTGCGTGTGATTGGCTACCTGCGCAGGATGGACGTGTTCACGGAGGCGGAGCTACGGGTCAAGTTCCTGCAGGCGCGGGGCAGCTGGCTCCATTCCATCCTGTCCACTGTCCCTGATGAGGACCCTTACGGCCACGTCACCAAGACCATCGAGGCGTGTCGCGTGTGTAACCTGGCTTCAGTTATCTAGCGGTGGAATGAAGGACGAGGAAACAGGAATGATGCTCCACTCCCCCCCTATTCTCTGACATGTCCTTCCTCTGTTCCAGGTACATCTGTTTGACATCATCACCCAGTACAGAGCCATCTTCTCTGACGAGGACCCCCTGCTGTCTCCCGGTGACACAACGATTCATTTAATTTAAGGCTGAATTATTTGATACGATTTACAATTTTCATAAATATTAAGATTATACACAACAATAATTATTTTAAAGACGTATTTACAAATATACAGTACATATGTTCTGGAAAAGCCCGTCAGTACAGGTCAATAGTCCAACTGAAGTGTCAGGTCACTGGCTGGGCAGCCTTGTGATGTACGGTGTCTTGTGTTGAAAGGTGGTCCGGGCCAGGCGGTGAACGAAGGGGCCATCTTCCACGGCTGGGTGGTGCAGCAGGTGTCTGAGTTCCTGGTGACCCTGGATCGAGACCTCCAGAGGGGGGTGGGAGGACGCCTGGACTCCCTGCTGGGACAGTGCATGTACTTCGGCCTGTCCTTCAGCCGCGTTGGGGCAGACTTCCGCGGCCAGCTGGCCCCGATGTTCCAGCGCGTGGCGGCCGAGACCTTCCGTCAAGCTGTAGAGGAAGCCGTGGAGACGTTCCGGGACGACATGAACCTGTATACTCTGATCTCTCTCCCCTCTATGCTGGCTGGGGGCTCCATGCCAGGTACCGTCCAGCCCCCCAGTACCCAGCCAGGCACCCTCCAGCCCCCCATGGCTCTGCTGGATTTCCCTCCTCTGGCCTGCTTCCTCAACAACATCTTGACGGCCTTCAACGACCTCAGGCTCTGTTGTCCCCTCGGTCTGGCCCAGCAGGTGACCGAGTATCTGGAGGACGCCCTGGTTAAGGTAACGAACGCCTGTCTGTCTCTGCTGACGCTACACTACGTCTGCTGCTAAAGTTACCATATTGACACGTCTAGGCTGTCCCAGGTTCTCTCTAGACACGGTTCCCCCCTCCCCTCAGACTCTCCCCAGGCCCCCCCCCCTCAGACTCTCCCCAGGTCCCCCCTCCCCCTCCCCTCAGGTCCCCCCTCCCCTCAGACCCCCCCCTCCCCTCAGGTCCCCCCTCCCTCCCCTCAGGTCCCCCCTCCCTCCCCTCAGACTCTCCCCAGGTCCCCCCTCCCTCCCCTCAGACTTTCCCCAGGTCCCCCCTCCCTCCCCTCAGACTCTCCCCAGGTCCCCCCTCCCTCCCCTCAGACTCTCCCCAGGTCCCCCCTCCCTCCCCTCAGACTCTCCCCAGGTCCCCCCTCCCTCCCCTCAGACTCTCCCCAGGTCCCCCCTCCCTCCCCTCAGACTCTCCCCAGGTCCCCCCTCCCTCCCCTCAGACTCTCCCCAGGTCCCCCCTCCCTCCCCTCAGACTCTCCCCAGGTCCCCCCTCCCTCCCCTCAGACTCTCCCCAGGTCCCCCCTCCCTCCCCTCAGACTCTCCCCAGGTTCCCCCTCCCTCCCCTCAGACTCTCCCCAGGTCCCCCCTCCCCTCAGACTCTCCCCAGGTCCCCCCTCCCTCCCTCAGACTCTCCCCAGGTCCCCCTTCCCCTCAGACTCTCCCCAGGTCCCCCCTCCCTCCCTCAGACTCTCCCCAGGTCCCCCCTCCCTCCCTCAGACTCTCCCCAGGTCCCCCCCTCCCCTCAGACTCTCCCCAGGTCCCCCCTCCCCTCAGACTCTCCCCAGGTCCCCCCCTCCCTTCAGACTCTCCCCAGGTCCCCCCTCCCCTCACTCTCCCCAGGTCCCCCCTCCCCCTCAGACTCTCCCCAGGTCCCCCCTCCCTCCCCTCAGGTTCCCCCCCCCCCCAGACTCTCCCCAGGTCCCCCCTCCCTCCCTCAGACTCTCCCCAGGTCCCCCCCTCCCCTCAGACTCTCCCCAGGTCCCCCCTCCCCTCAGACTCTCCCCAGGTCCCCCCTCCCCTCACTCTCCCCAGGTCCCCCCTCCCCCTCAGACTCTCCCCAGGTCCCCCCTCCCCTCCCCAGCCCCCCCTCACCTCACTCTCCCCAATCCCCCCCCCTCACTCTCCCCAATCCCCCCCCTCACTCTCCCCAGGTCCCCCCCCCCAGACTCTCCCCAGGTCCCCCCTCCCCTCCCCCCAGACTCTCCCCAGCCCCCCCTCACCTCAGACTCTCCCCAACCCCCCCCCTCAGACTCTCCCCAGGTCCCCCCCCCCCAGACTCTCCCCAGGTCCCCCCTCCCTCAGACTGGTTGTATTGACTTCCTCTCCCCTCCCCAGGTCACCAAGCTGATCGTGGCGTTCCACCGGGCTGAAGAGACGGCCTTCAGCGACCGAGAGAAGGACCTGTTTGTCCAATTCTGCTGTTCCTTCGCTGAGGACATGGTTCCTTTCCTCAACCGCTGTCTGCAGGTCCTGTTCCCCCCAGCACAGCTCTCTGTCATACTGGGTAAATACTCTGTCACGTCCCCCCCAGCACAGATCTCTGTCATACTGGGTAAATACTCTGTCACGTCCCCCCCAGCACAGATCTCTGTCATACTGGGTAAATACTCTGTCACGTCCCCCCCCCCCAGCACAGCTCTCTGTCATACTGGGTAAATACTCTGTCATGTCCCCCCCCAGCACAGTTCTCTGTCATACTGGGTAAATACTCTGTCATGTGTCCCCCCCAGCACAGCTCTCTGTCATACTGGGTAAATACTCTGTCATGTCCCCCCCCCAGCACAGCTCTCTGACATACTGGGTAAATACTCTGTCATGTCCCCCCCAGCACAGCTCTCTGTCATACTGGGTAAATACTCTGTCACGTCCCCCCCCCCCAGCACAGCTCTCTGTCATACTGGGTAAATACTCTGTCATGTCCCCCCCCAGCACAGTTCTCTGTCATACTGGGTAAATACTCTGTCATGTGTCCCCCCCAGCACAGCTCTCTGTCATACTGGGTAAATACTCTGTCATGTCCCCCCCCCAGCACAGCTCTCTGTCATACTGGGTAAATACTCTGTCATGTCCCCCCCAGCACAGCTCTCTGTCATACTGGGTAAATACTCTGTCACGTTCCCCCCCCCCAGCACAGCTCTCTGTCATACTGGGTAAATACTCTGTCACGTCCCCCCCAGCACAGTTCTCTGGGTAAATACTCTGTCACGTCCCCCACGACAACCTCTCTGGTAATGTGAAACATCCACAGTAACAACCTCTATAGTCATGTGAAACATCCACAGTAACAACCTGTATAGTAATGTGAACATCCACAGTAACAACCTGTATAGTAATGTGAACATCCACAGTAACAACCTCTATAGTAATGTGAAACATCCACAGTAACAACCTCTATAGTAATGTGAAACATCCACAGTAACAACCTCTATAGTAATGTGAAACATCCACAGTAACAACCTCTATAGTAATGTGAAACATCCACAGTAACAACCTCTATAGTAATGTGAAACATCCACAGTTACAACCTCTATAGTAATGTGAAACATCCACAGTAACAACCTCTATAGTAATGTGAAACATCCACAGTAACAACCTCTATAGTAATGTGAAACATCCACAGTAACAACCTCTATAGTAATGTGAAACATCCACAGTAACAACCTCTATAGTAATGTGAAACATCCACAGTAACAACCTGTATAGTAATGTGAAACATCCACAGTAACAACCTGTATAGTAATGTGAACATCCACAGTAACAACCTGTATAGTAATGTGAACATCCACAGTAACAACCTCTATAGTAATGTGAACATCCACAGCAACAACCTGTATAGTAATGTGAACATCCACAGTAACAACCTCTATAGTAATGTGAAACATCCACAGTAACAACCTCTATAGTAATGTGAAACATCCACAGTAACAACCTGTATAGTAATGTGACACATCCACAGTAACAACCTCTATAGTAATGTGACACATCCACAGTAACAACCTCTATAGTAATGTGAAACATCCACAGTAACAACCTCTATAGTAATGTGAAACATCCACAGTAACAACCTCTATAGTAATGTGAAACATCCACAGTAACAACCTCTATAGTAATGTGAACATCCACAGTAACAACCTCTATAGTAATGTGAAACATCCACAGTAACAACCTGTATAGTAATGTGAACATCCACAGTAACAACCTCTATAGTAATGTGAACATCCACAGTAACAACCTCTATAGTAATGTGAAACATCCACAGTAACAACCTCTATAGTAATGTGAACATCCACAGTAACAACCTCTATAGTAATGTGAACATCCACAGTAACAACCTCTATAGTAATGTGAACATCCACAGTAACAGCCTCTATAGTAATGTGAAACATCCACAGTAACAACCTCTATAGTAATGTGAACATCCACAGTAACAACCTCTATAGTAATGTGAACATCCACAGTAACAACCTCTATAGTAATGTGAACATCCACAGTAACAGCCTCTATAGTAATGTGAAACATCCACAGTAACAACCTGTATAGTAATGTGAAACATCCACAGTAACAACCTCTATAGTAATGTGAACATCCACAGTAACAACCTGTATAGTAATGTGAACATCCACAGTAACAACCTGTATAGTAATGTGAACATCCACAGTAACAACCTCTATAGTAATGTGAACATCCACAGTAACAGCCTCTATAGTAATGTGAACATCCACAGTAACAACCTCTATAGTAATGTGAAACATCCACAGTAACAACCTGTATAGTAATGTGAAACATCCACAGTAACAACCTGTATAGTAATGTGAAACATCCACAGTAACAACCTGTATAGTAATGTGAAACATCCACAGTAACAACCTGTATAGTAATGTGAAACATCCACAGTAACAACCTCTATAGTAATGTGAACATCCACAGTAACAGCCTCTATAGTAATGTGAACATCCACAGTAACAACCTCTATAGTAATGTGAACATCCACAGTAACAACCTCTATAGTAATGTGAAACACCCACAGTAACAACCTCTATAGTAATGTGAAACATCCACAGTAACAACCTCTATAGTAATGTGAACATCCACAGTAACAACCTGTATAGTAATGTGAACATCCACAGTAACAACCTGTATAGTAATGTGAACATCCACAGTAACAACCTCTATAGTAATGTGACACATCCACAGTAAACCTGTATAGTAATGTGAAACATCCACAGTAACAACCTGTATAGTAATGTGAAACATCCACAGTAACAACCTCTATAGTAATGTGAAACATCCACAGTAACAACCTGTATAGTAATGTGAACATCCACAGTAACAACCTCTATAGTCATGTGAACATCCACAGTAACAACCTGTATAGTAATGCGAACATCCACAGTAACAACCTCTATAGTAATGTGAAACATCCACAGTAACAACCTCTATAGTAATGTGAAACATCCACAGTAACAACCTCTATAGTAATGTGAAACATCCACAGTAACAACCTCTATAGTAATGTGAACATCCACAGTAACAACCTGTATAGTAATGTGAAACATCCCCAGTAACAGCCTCTATGGTAATGTGAACATCCACAGTAACAACCTCTATGGTAATGTGAACATCCACAGTAACAACCTCTATAGTAATGTGAAACATCCACAGTAACAACCTGTATAGTAATGCGAAACATCCACAGTAACAACCTCTATAGTAATGTGAACATCCACAGTAACAACCTCTATAGTAATGTGAAACATCCACAGTAACAACCTGTATAGTAATGTGAAACATCCACAGTAACAACCTGTATAGTAATGTGAACATCCACAGTAACAACCTGTATAGTAATGTGAACATCCACAGTAACAACCTGTATAGTAATGTGAACATCCACAGTAACAACCTGTATAGTAATGTGAAACATCCACAGTAACAACCTCTATAGTAATGTGAACATCCACAGTAACAACCTCTATAGTAATGTGAACATCCACAGTAACAACCTCTATAGTAATGTGAACATCCACAGTAACAACCTCTATAGTAATGTGAACATCCACAGTAACAACCTCTATAGTAATGTGAAACATCCACAGTAACAACCTGTATAGTAATGTGAAACATCCACAGTAACAACCTGTATAGTAATGTGAAACATCCACAGTAACAACCTGTATAGTAATGTGAAACATCCACAGTAACAACCTGTATAGTAATGTGAAACATCCACAGTAACAACCTGTATAGTAATGTGAACATCCACAGTAACAACCTGTATAGTAATGTGAACATCCACAGTAACAACCTCTATAGTAATGTGAAACATCCACAGTAACAACCTCTATAGTAATGTGAAACATCCACAGTAACAACCTCTATAGTAATGTGAACATCCACAGTAACAACCTCTATAGTAATGTGAACATCCACAGTAACAACCTCTATAGTAATGTGAACATCCACAGTAACAACCTCTATAGTAATGTGAACATCCACAGTAACAACCTCTATAGTAATGTGAAACATCCACAGTAACAACCTGTATAGTAATGTGAACATCCACAGTAACAACCTCTATAGTAATGTGAACATCCACAGTAACAACCTCTATAGTAATGTGAAACATCCACAGTAACAACCTCTATAGTAATGTGAACATCCACAGTAACAACCTGTATAGTAATGTGAAACATCCACAGTAACAACCTCTATAGTAATGTGAACATCCACAGTAACAACCTCTATAGTAATGTGAACATCCACAGTAACAACCTCTATAGTAATGTGAACATCCACAGTAACAGCCTCTATAGTAATGTGAAACATCCACAGTAACAACCTGTATAGTAATGTGAAACATCCACAGTAACAACCTGTATAGTAATGTGAACATCCACAGTAACAACCTCTATAGTAATGTGAACATCCACAGTAACAACCTCTATAGTAATGTGAACATCCACAGTAACAGCCTCTATAGTAATGTGAACATCCACAGTAACAGCCTGTATTGTAATGTGAAACATCCACAGTAACAGCCTGTATAGTAATGTGAAACATCCACAGTAACAACCTGTATAGTAATGTGAAACATCCACAGTAACAACCTGTATAGTAATGTGAAACATCCACAGTAACAACCTGTATAGTAATGTGAAACATCCACAGTAACAACCTCTATAGTAATGTGAACATCCACAGTAACAGCCTCTATAGTAATGTGAACATCCACAGTAACAGCCTCTATAGTAATGTGAACATCCACAGTAACAACCTCTATAGTAATGTGAAACATCCACAGTAACAACCTCTATAGTAATGTGAAACATCCACAGTAACAACCTCTATAGTAATGTGAACATCCACAGTAACAACCTCTATAGTAATGTGAAACATCCACAGTAACAACCTCTATAGTAATGTGAACATCCACAGTAACAACCTCTATAGTAATGTGAACATCCACAGTAACAACCTGTATAGTAATGTGAACATCCACAGTAACAACCTCTATAGTAATGTGACACATCCACAGTAACAACCTGTATAGTAATGTGAAACATCCACAGTAACAACCTCTATAGTAATGTGAACATCCACAGTAACAACCTCTATAGTAATGTGAAACATCCACAGTAACAACCTCTATAGTAATGTGAAACATCCACAGTAACAACCTGTATAGTAATGTGAAACATCCACAGTAACAACCTCTATAGTAATGTGAAACATCCACAGTAACCTGTATAGTAATGTGAAACATCCACAGTAACAACCTGTATAGTAATGTGAACATCCACAGTAACAACCTCTATAGTAATGTGAAACATCCACAGTAACAACCTCTATAGTAATGTGAAACATCCACAGTAACAACCTGTATAGTAATGTGAAACATCCACAGTAACAACCTGTATAGTAATGTGAAACATCCACAGTAACAACCTCTATAGTAATGTGAACATCCACAGTAACAGCCTCTATAGTAATGTGAACATCCACAGTAACAACCTCTATAGTAATGTGAACATCCACAGTAACAACCTCTATAGTAATGTGAAACATCCACAGTAACAACCTCTATAGTAATGTGAACATCCACAGTAACAACCTCTATAGTAATGTGAAACATCCACAGTAACAACCTCTATAGTAATGTGAAACATCCACAGTAACAACCTGTATAGTAATGTGAAACATCCACAGTAACAACCTCTATAGTAATGTGAAACATCCACAGTAACCTGTATAGTAATGTGAAACATCCACAGTAACAACCTGTATAGTAATGTGAACATCCACAGTAACAACCTCTATAGTAATGTGAAACATCCACAGTAACAACCTCTATAGTAATGTGAAACATCCACAGTAACAACCTGTATAGTAATGTGAAACATCCACAGTAACAACCTGTATAGTAATGTGAAACATCCACAGTAACAACCTCTATAGTAATGTGAACATCCACAGTAACAGCCTCTATAGTAATGTGAACATCCACAGTAACAACCTCTATAGTAATGTGAACATCCACAGTAACAGCCTCTATAGTAATGTGAAACATCCACAGTAACAGCCTCTATAGTAATGTGAAACATCCACAGTAACAACCTCTATAGTAATGTGAACATCCACAGTAACAACCTCTATAGTAATGTGAAACATCCACAGTAACAACCTCTATAGTAATGTGAACATCCACAGTAACAACCTCTATAGTAATGTGAACATCCACAGTAACAACCTCTATAGTAATGTGAACATCCACAGTAACAACCTGTATAGTAATGTGAACATCCACAGTAACAACCTGTATAGTAATGTGACACATCCACAGTAACAACCTGTATAGTAATGTGACACATCCACAGTAACAACCTGTATAGTAATGTGAAACATCCACAGTAACAACCTCTATAGTCATGTGAAACATCCACAGTAACAACCTCTATAGTCATGTGAAACATCCACAGTAACAACCTGTATAGTCATGTGAACATCCACAGTAACAACCTCTATAGTCATGTGAACATCCACAGTAACAACCTGTATAGTAATGCGAACATCCACAGTAACAACCTCTATAGTAATGTGAAACATCCACAGTAACAACCTCTATAGTAATGTGAAACATCCACAGTAACAACCTCTATAGTAATGTGAAACATCCACAGTAACAACCTCTATAGTAATGTGAAACATCCACAGTAACAACCTGTATAGTAATGTGAAACATCCCCAGTAACAGCCTCTATGGTAATGTGAAACATCCCCAGTAACAGCCTCTATGGTAATGTGAACATCCACAGTAACAACCTCTATGGTAATGTGAACATCCACAGTAACAACCTCTATAGTAATGCGAAACATCCACAGTAACAACCTGTATAGTAATGCGAAACATCCACAGTAACAACCTCTATAGTAATGTGAAACATCCACAGTAACAACCTGTATAGTAATGTGAAACATCCACAGTAACAACCTCTATAGTAATGTGAAACATCCACAGTAACAACCTGTATAGTAATGTGAACATCCACAGTAACAACCTGTATAGTAATGTGAACATCCACAGTAACAACCTGTATAGTAATGTGAACATCCACAGTAACAACCTGTATAGTAATGTGAACATCCACAGTAACAACCTGTATAGTAATGTGAACATCCACAGTAACAACCTCTATGCTAATGTGAAACATCCACAGTAACAACCTCTATAGTCATGTGAACATCCACAGTAACAACCTCTATAGTCATGTGAAACATCCACAGTAACAACCTCTATAGTCATGTGAAACATCCACAGTAACAACCTCTATAGTCATGTGAAACATCCACAGTAACAACCTCTATAGTCATGTGAAACATCCACAGTAACAACCTCTATAGTCATGTGAAACATCCACAGTAACAACCTCTATAGTCATGTGAAACATCCACAGTAACAACCTGTATAGTCATGTGTGAAACATCCACAGTAACAACCTCTATAGTCATGTGAAACATCCACAGTAACAACCTCTATAGTCATGTGAAACATCCACAGTAACAACCTCTATAGTCATGTGAAACATCCACAGTAACAACCTGTATAGTCATGTGTGAAACATCCACAGTAACAACCTCTATAGTCATGTGAAACATCCACAGTAACAACCTCTAGAGTCATGTGAAACATCCACAGTAACAACCTCTAGAGTCATGTGAAACATCCACAGTAACAACCTCTATAGTCATGTGAAACATCCACAGTAACAACCTCTATAGTCATGTGAAACATCCACAGTAACAACCTGTATAGTCATGTGTGAAACATCCACAGTAACAACCTCTATAGTCATGTGAAACATCCACAGTAACAACCTCTATGGTAATGTGAAACATCCACAGTAACAACCTCTATGGTAATGTGAAACATCCACAGTAACAACCTCTATAGTCATGTGAAACATCCACAGTAACCACCTCTATAGTCATGTGAAACATCCACAGTAACAACCTCTATAGTAATGTGAAACATCCACAGTAACAACCTCTATAGTCATGTGAAACATGGGTTTTGTCCTCCAGGTGTCCCTCCAACTCAAGTCCACCAGTACAGCAGTCTGGGTTGTATTGACGTGAGTCCAGTCCTGGAGCCTCTGGCGTTTGTTCTTCCCAAGAGGGAGACGGTGACTCCGATGGTAGAAGACCTCAGTCTTGAGCTGGACGGTCTCACCACAGCTGATCCTCAACCGACACTTCCTGTTGACAACCTGGGACTTCCTGGTCTTGAACCGATAGCAGGCCCGGAACCTGTAGAGGAGGATCCCATGGTCTCATCCACCATATCTACTGAGTTTGTGTCCGAGACAGGTCTGACCTCTGACCCTGAACTGGAAGCCATTTTGAATGACCCTAACCCTGTACTGGACGACCCAGAGAGACCAAGGGCTGACAGCCACCGTGAAGTACAGGACGACCCTGAGTTGGAGGCCATACTGAATCCCCCAAAGCCTGTACTGACCGCCCCAGAACATAACCCAGTCCTAGAGCCTGTACTGACCGCCCCAGAACATAACCCAGTCCTAGAGCCTGTACTGACCTCCCCAGAACATAACCCAGTCCCAGAGCCTGTACTGACCTCCCCAGAACATAACCCAGTCCTAGAGCCTGTACTGACCGCCCCAGAACATAACCCAGTCCTAGAGCCTGAGGTAAACAGTGAGCCATCAGAGCCTGAGGTAAACCCAGAAGTAGCAGAGAGTTAACCCTCAGGAGTGTTGGCTAGGTAGACTAACAATAGCCTTGAATCTCAGTTAATAAGCATTTTGACTAGTTCATTTAACAATTTACCCTTTCCTGGAATGTTTCCAATGCTTTAGCTTGTATATACTGCCATCTAATCTGGGTATGACTGGTTGGAGAATGTGCTTAACTATGTAATACATTTTAAAATAGTTTATTTCTACTGTAAGATGGATGTTCATGATTAAAATATATCCAAAACTGAAATGTCTTCAAACTGTGTTTTAATTAGGGGCATCAAAAAATGTCAGAGCAGGTTTCATACACAAGCCTAGAAAGTGCAAATACCTTCAGGCTTTTACAAACTTGGTAGTTACCGTATAACATTATTCGAACATGGAATTCATTAAGTTTAACCTTTTTTTAAAAATTGTAATTTTATACAAAAACATCAGTATTAAATCCAGCTATCTTCACTGTTCAGTTGCTGGGATTTCTGTTTAGTGGAACTTGTGTAGAAGATGGTTTCAGATTCTTCAAGATGGCTTCCGCCTCTTCAAGATGGCTTCTTCAACATTTCTTCTTGCGGGCAGCGTTGGGGTTGGCCCTCCTCCGCCCCCCTCCGCCAGCTCCGTCTGTGATGTGCAGGTTGGCAGAGCGGCTGTAGATGTCGTGGTCAGAGAAAGGTGAGCCGCCCCCGGCCAGGTAGTCTGGGTTTAAGACGTCCGTCTTCTGGCGGGCCTTACGGGACACACGCTGCTGGGGGAAGCGCTGGTCCTCCACCAGGTGGGGGTTGCTGCCGTGTTTGCCCCCTTGTGGCAGGGGCAGGGAGTACTACGGGGAACAGAGAGTACATTAGTCTGCCCCCTTGTGGCAGGGAGTACTACGGGGAACAGAGAGCGTACATTAGTCTGCCCCCTTGTGGCAGGGGCAGGGAGTACTACGGGGAACAGAGAGTACATTAGTCTGCCCCCTTGTGGCAGGGGCAGGGAGTACTACGGGGAACAGAGAGTACATTAGTCTGCCCCCTTGTGGCAGGGGCAGGGAGTACTACGGGGAACAGAGAGTACATTAGTCTGCCCCCTTGTGGCAGGGGCAGGGAGTACTACGGGGAACAGAGAGTACATTAGTCTGCCCCCTTGTGGCAGGGAGTACTACGGAGAACAGAGAGCGTACATTAGTCTGCCCCCTTGTGGCAGGGAGTACTACGGAGAACAGAGAGCGTACATTAGTCTGCCCCCTTGTGGCAGGGAGTACTACGGGGAACAGAGTACATTACTCTGCCCCCTTGTGGCAGGGGCAGGGAGTACTACGGAGAACAGAGAGTACATTAGTCTGCCCCCTTGTGGCAGGGGCAGGGAGTACTACGGGGAACAGAGAGTACATTAGTCTGCCCCCTTGTGGCAGGGAGTACTACGGAGAACAGAGAGTACATTAGTCTGCCCCCTTGTGGCAGGGGCAGGGAGTACTACGGGGAACAGAGAGAGTACATTAGTCTGCCCCCTTGTGGCAGGGGCAGGGAGTACTACGGAGAACAGAGAGAGTACATTAGTCTGCCCCCTTGTGGCAGGGGCAGGGAGTACTACGGGGAACAGAGAGCGTACATTAGTCTGCCCCCTTGTGGCAGGGAGTACTACGGGGAACAGAGAGCGTACATTAGTCTGCCCCCTTGTGGCAGGGAGTACTACGGGGAACAGAGAGCGTACATTAGTCTGCCCCCTTGTGGCAGGGAGTACTACGGGGAACAGAGAGCGTACATTAGTCTGCCCCCTTGTGGCAGGGAGTACTACGGGGAACAGAGAGAGTACATTAGTCTGCCCCCTTGTGGCAGGGGCAGGGAGTACTACGGGGAACAGAGAGAGTACATTAGTCTGCCCCCTTGTGGCAGGGAGTACTACGGGGAACAGAGAGCGTACATTAGTCTGCCCCCTTGTGGCAGGGAGTACTACGGGGAACAGAGAGCGTACATTAGTCTGCCCCCTTGTGGCAGGGAGTACTACGGGGAACAGAGCGTACATTAGTCTGCCCCCTTGTGGCAGGGAGTACTACGGGGAACAGAGCGTACATTAGTCTGCCCCCTTGGGGCAGGGAGTACTACGGGGAACAGAGCGTACATTAGTCTGCCCCCTTGTGGCAGGGAGTACTACGGGGAACAGAGCGTACATTAGTCTGCCCCCTTGTGGCAGGGAGTACTACGGGGAACAGAGAGAGTACATTAGTCTGCCCCCTTGTGGCAGGGAGTACTACGGGGAACAGAGCGTACATTAGTCTGCCCCCTTGTGGCAGGGAGTACTACGGGGAACAGAGAGCGTACATTAGTCTGCCCCCTTGTGGCAGGGAGTACTACGGGGAACAGAGCGTACATTAGTCTGCCCCCTTGTGGCAGGGAGTACTACGGGGAACAGAGCGTACATTAGTCTGCCCCCTTGTGGCAGGGAGTACTACGGGGAACAGAGAGCGTACATTAGTCTGCCCCCTTGTGGCAGGGAGTACTACGGGGAACAGAGAGCGTACATTAGTCTGCCCCCTTGTGGCAGGGAGTACTACGGGGAACAGAGCGTACATTAGTCTGCCCCCTTGTGGCAGGGAGTACTACGGGGAACAGAGCGTACATTAGTCTGCCCCAGGTACTACGGGGAACAGAGAGCGTACATTAGTCTGCCCCCTTGTGGCAGGGGCAGGGAGTACTACGGGGAACAGAGAGCGTACATTAGTCTGCCCCCTTGTGGCAGGGAGTACTACGGGGAACAGAGAGCGTACATTAGTCTGCCCCCTTGTGGCAGGGAGTACTACGGGGAACAGAGAGAGCGTACATTGGGGGGAAACGGGGGGGTCTAGTGGTTAGAGCGTTGGACTAGTAACCAGCAGGTAGTCTAGTGGTTAGAGCGTTGGACTAGTAACCAGCAGGTAGCCTAGTGGTTAGAGCGTTGGACTAGTAACCAGCAGGTAGACTAGTGGTTAGAGTGTTGGACTAGTAACTGAAAGGTTTACCTAGTCAGTTTCCCTCAAATGACTTGGTTTCCCCCCAACTGACTGGGTATCCCCCCCGTTTCCCCCCAACCGACTGGGTATCCTCCCCGTTTCCCCCCCAACCGACTGGGTATCCCCCCCAACCGACTGGGTATCCCCCCCAACCGACTGGGTATCCCCCCCCAACCGACTGGGTATCCCCCCCCAACCGACTGGGTATCCCCCCCCAACCGACTGGGTATCCCCCCCCAACCGACTGGGTATCCCCCCCCAACCGACTGGGTATCTCCCGTTTCCCCCCAACCGACTGGGTATCCCCCCCGTTTCCCCCCCAACCGACTGGGTATCCCCCCCGTTTCCCCCCAACCGACTGGGTATCCCCCCCGTTTCCCCCCAACTGACTTACCCTGTTCCCTTTGGGGTTGATAATGTTTCCTACGATGTGGGTCTGGGCCTGGTACCAATCCATCCACTTACCCTGTTCCCTTTGGGGTTGATAATGTTTCCTACCACAGTATGATGTGGGTCTGGGCCTGGTACCAATCCATCCACTTACCCTGTTCCCTTTGGGGTTGATAATGTTTCCTACCACAGTATGATGTGGGTCTGGGCCTGGTACCAATCCATCCACTTACCCTCTTCCCTTTGGGGTTGATAATGTTTCCTACCACAGTATGATGTGGGTCTGGTTTGGGCCTGGTACCAATCCATCCACTTACCCTGTTTCCTTTGGGGTTGATAATGTTTCCTACCACAGTATGATGTGGGTCTGGGCCTGGTACCAATCCATCCACTTACCCTGTTTCCTTTGGGGTTGATAATGTTTCCTACCACAGTATGATGTGGGTCTGGTTTGGGCCTGGTACCAATCCATCCACTTACCCTGTTCCCTTTGGGGTTGATAATGTTTCCTACCACAGTGTGATGTGGGTCTGGTCTGGTACCAATTCATCCACTTACCCTCTTCCCTTTGGGGTTGAGCACTTTGGGGTTCTTTGAGAGATGCATCTGGATGCTTCCGTCCTCGCTGACTGTCACGGCCACCTTCTTCAGCGTTCTGTTGCCACAGTGTGGACAGAACACCTTATTCATGTTGGTGGTGGTCCTACGACAAGGAGAAGACCAGACCGTTTAATTAAACCTCTTAACCTTATTCATGTTGGTGGTGGTCCTACGACAAAGAGAAGGCCAGACCGTTTAATTAAACCTCTTAACCTTATTCATGTTGGTGGTGGTCCTACGACAAAGAGAAGGCCAGACCGTTTAATTAAACCTCTTAACCTTATTCATGTTGGTGGTGGTCCTACGACAAAGAGAAGACCAGACCGTTTAATTAAACCTCTTAACCTTATTCATATTGGTGGTGGTCCTACGACAAAGAGAAGACCAGACCGTTTAATTAAACCTCTTAACCTTATTCATGTTGGTGGTGGTCCTACGACAAGGAGAAGACCAGACCGTTTAATTAAACCTCTTAACCTTATTCATGTTGGTGGTGGTCCTACGACAAAGAGAAGACCAGACCGTTTAATTAAACCTCTTAACTTCTCTAGGGTAGGGGGCAGCATTCGGAATTTTGGATGAAATGCATGCCAAAATTAAACTGCCTGCTTCTCGGGCCCAGAAGATATGATATGCATTTAACTGGCAGATTTGGGTAGAAAACACTCTAAAGTTTCCAAAACTGTTAGAATAGTGTCTGTGAGTATAACAGAACTGATTTGGCAGGCGAAAACCTGAGAAAAATCCATTCGGGAAGTCATTTTTTGGGGGGTTTTGTAGTTTTCTATTCAATGCCATTACAGTATCCATTGACTTAGGACTCAAATTGCAGTTCCTATGCCTTCCACTAGATGTCAACAGTCTTTAGAAATTGTTTCAGGCTTGTATTCTGAAAAATGAAGAAGTAAGAGCAGTCTCAATGAGTGGACCCTAAAGTGTCACAGAGCTTTTTAATGCGCGAGACCGAGAGAGTGCCTTTCTTGTTTACCTTTTATATTGACGACGTTATTGTCCGGTTGAGATATTATCAATTATTTAGGCTAAAAACAACCTGAAGATTGAATATAAACATCATTTGACATGTTTCCATGAATTTTACGGATACTATTTGGATTTTTGTCTTCCTGTTTTGACTGCGTTTGAGCCTGTGGATTACTGAAGAAAACACGCGAACAAAACGGAGGTTTTTGGATATAAAGAGACTTTATCAAACAAAAGGAACATTTATTGAGTAAATGAATGTCTGCTGAGTGCAACCATATGAAGATCATCAAAGGTAAGGGATTAATTCTATCTCTATTTCTGACTTGTGTAACTGTTCTACTTTGCTGGCTACTGTTTGTAATGATTTGTGTAGTGGGCTATGTTCTCAAATAATCATAAGGTATGCTTTCGCCGTAAAGCATTTTTTAAATCTGACACCGTGGTTGGATTCACAAGAAGTTAATCTTTAAACCTATGTAAAATATGTTTTGTTTTCTGAATTTTTATAATGAGTATTTCTGTATTTGAATTTGGCGCCCAGCAGTTTCACTGGCTGTTGAAGAGGTGGGATGCTACCGTCTCACGTGCCCAAGAGTTGTTAAACGCTGTAACTGTTTTAAAGACCAAGGTTGAGTATAAGTTTCCTCATATTTAAAAAGTTGTCTAATTACTAAACTGGTCCTGGTGACATCAACGGCTGGGTTTTCTTTTGGTTTTTATTTAGTGCTAAAAGGAGGTACTCACTTGAAACAGGCGTGACATCGCAGGATGTAATTCCTGGCCTGCTTGATGAGCATCCCATTCACAGAGAGGACATGGAGCCCGATCTGAATCAGGACGTTCTGTTGAACAAAATCCGTTTCGGTCAACAGTCCGACCAACTGAATGATTCTGAATGTAGAATCTAAAAATGGGTCTCAACAGAACTTAATCAACTGTAAATATCAACGTCAACTGTTACCACTCACAGTGACGTAGACAAAGATGAGTTTGCCGAACTATTCCGAGTTCATTTAACCAGAATCTTAAGTCCCAAATGGCAACCCAATTCCCTATTATAGTGTACTACTTATGCACTACCTATGGGCCCTGGTTAGTAGTGCACTATCAAGGGAATAGGGGTCCGTTTGGGCCTCGGTACCTGCATAGCGAAGTCGGTGGTGAGACACGCCACTTTAATGTCCGCAGGCGACGCCCAGATCCCCGTCTCCATCTGAACCTGTTTAATGTTGCTAGGGGTGATCCAACCTCCGCCATCCTCCTCCTCATCTTCCTCCTCCTCCTCCTCCTCTGACCCACTGCCGTGCTCCTCTGACCCGGTCCCGGTCTCAGGTTCTGTGTGGACCGTGTCCGCTGCTCCGTCTGATATTGACAGGTCCTGAATGTCCTGCAGGTAAATAACAAGGACCACATCATCAGCACCGACAATTATTCAGAGAGAAAGGTGATTCATTGTGAATCGCATGTCTGACGACTGCGTGTCAATCTGTCCAATGTTTTAAACGTTTCCATCACATGGTTCAATCCCTCAACAACTGCAGTAGGACAGGAACCCTGATGACGTGTTGCTCAGAGGTCAACTGCAGTAGGACAGGAACCCTGATGACAGGTTGCTCAGAGGTCAACTGCAGTAGGACAGGAACCCTGATGACGTGTTGCTCAGAGGTCAACTGCAGTAGGACAGGAACCCTGATGACGTGTTGCTCAGAGGTCAACTGCAGTAGGACAGGAACCCTGATGACGTGTTGCTCAGAGGTCAACTGCAGTAGGACAGGAACCCTGATGACGTGTTGCTCAGAGGTCAACTGCAGTAGGACAGGAACCCTGATGACGTGTTGCTCAGAGGTCAACTGCAGTAGGACAGGAACCCTGATGACAGGTCAGAGGTAGTGTGTTCTACTCACCACTAGTTCCAGCAGGTCAGAGGTCGTGTGTGTTCTACTCACCACTAGTTCCAGCAGGTCAGAGGTCGTGTGTGTTCTACTCACCACTAGATCCAGCAGGTCAGTGTCGAAGCAGGGCAGAGGGTTCCTCCAGAACTGGAAGCTGTTGTACTCTGCGATCTCTGGAGGGTTATAGCTGTGCTGTGTCTGTGCTGCTGGCGTCTGTGCTGCTGGCCTCTGTCTGCCACTGAACAGCCCATCAGCTGGCCTCTGGACCATGGAGGAGGAGAGGAGAACTCTTAACTACTATTGTAGATGTTGACAAAAGTGGTTGATTTGTACTAATGATCATCCCACATGGTTCCCCATCCCACATGGTTGTTCTAGATGATTTTTTAGGTTGTTAATTTACTCAGTCTCATCTCAACATGCATCCGGATCAGTACTCTGGATCAGTACTCCGGATCAATACTCTGGATCAGTATTACGGATCAGTACTCTGGATCAGGACTACGGATCAGAACTCCGTCTCACATCTCAACATGCATCCGGATCAGTACTCTGGATCAGTACTCTGGATCAGTACTACAGACCAGTACTCTGGTTAACAACAGAGTTGATGTCATTGTTTTGGACTGTACCTTAGAGGGGAAGTGGAATCCTGCCACGCCGACGGGAGCCTCTGGATGTCTCCTTGTACTGGATACCTGGACCTGACCACAGACGACATGTCAGTGATGTGGACCCACTGGACCTGACCACAGACGACATGTCAATGATGTGGACCCACTGGACCTGACCACAGACGACATGTCAATGATGTGGACCCACTGGACCTGACCACAGACGACATGTCAATGATGTGGACTCACTGGACCTGACCACAGACGACATGTCAATGATGTGGACCCACTGGACCTGACCACAGACGACATGTCAATGATGTGGACCCACTGGACCTGACCACAGACGACATGTCAGTGATGTGGACCCACTGGACCTGACCACAGACGACATGTCAATGATGTGGACCCACTGGACCTGACCACAGACGACATGTCAGTGATGTGGACCCACTGGACCTGACCACAGACGACATGTCAGTGATGTGGACCCACTGGACCACTTACATCAAGTCAAAGTTTATTTACACAATGTGACTAGTCCGGGTAGCCAGGCTGCCAGAGGCTACTTAGGGTTCTGTGCGTTAACTAGTCCCTTTAACTGGCTGTGTCCCACATGGAACCCTATTCCCTATATAGTGCACTACTTTAGACCAGAGCCCTATAGAACCCTATTCCCTATATAGTGCACTACTTTAGACCAGAGCCCTATGGCTCCCTATTCCCTATATAGTGCACTACTTTAGACCAGAGCCCTATGGCACCCTATTCCCTATGTAGTGCACTACTTTAGACCAGAGCCCTATGGCACCCTATTCCCTATGTAGTGCACTACTTTAGACCAGAGCCCTATGGCACCCTATTCCCTATATAGTGCACTACTTTAGACCAGAGCCCTATGGCACCCTATTCCCTATGTAGTGCACTACTTTAGATCAGAGCCCTATGGCACCCTATTCCCTATGTAGTGCACTACTTTAGACCAGAGCCCTATGGCACCCTATTCCCTACGTAGTGCAGAAAGGGAATATGGTTCCATTTGGGGTCTCATTGATCACTGTCTTACCTTGACCTCAGGTTCTTTCCTCAGGTGGTCCGTCCCAACGTGTTCCCTCTCCAGCTGGTATGTCAGAGCCAACACCTTGATGTCTGTGGCAGATAGGCTGGGGTAGTCTCCAGTCTTCTTGGAGAACTCGGTCACTCAACACAGACAGCAACACTCAGTACCGGCGTTACAATTCATGACAATATGTTCAGTACCACCAACAACTATAGAAGTGCTGCTGGAGATGCAGAGAGTGTCTACAAAAACAAATATCCAGTACGACAAATCAAACAAATGTGTCATTTAAAAAACCTTAGCTACCTAATCTGATGTCCTCTGGGTACGGCTCTTTGAAGTTGAGTTTATATGGGAGGACTGACAGACTCCTCCGCGTTGGCTTGTCTCTAATTTCCTCTACTACGTCCTTCAGGGTGTAGATATTCTTCCCGATTTCCTAGAAAATAAACATATATAAATAGATATATATACAGCAATGTATAAATGATAATATACGCAGCTACATGATGTTGATGTGGCCATTTAAACAGGATGAACCACGTTAACTAGCTATCCAGACCTGACATCAAGCACGCAGTTTGTGATAAAAGGTTATTCACATGAAATACTTCTGATCCCGGGGGACGTAACACCTGAAGAACATCGCAACTGATATGTGATGAAGTTTAAACCTCACCTGAAGAGGAGCTTTCTTTAGAAATCCTCCCGCATCTACGACAACATGTTCCACCATGGTAGCAGCCATCTTGGATAGCGACGTCCGCAGCATCATCACGCAGCATCACCCAACCAACCAATCAGAAGACAGGAAGTAGTTCTCGCGTTGTCCGTGATTTGAGAGACAAGGGGCGTGGTGTGACGTCTTGTTGGTGTTGTTGCGGGAGAGGAAGATGGCGGCTCGCTGGAGTAGTGAGACTGTGGTCGTGGAATTGCGAGACGCGCAGGTACTTGAGTAAAACAGGGTTTAATTCAGAGGTGGGGACATGTAGCTAGCTAATGCGCAATGTGATGCCAAAGAGATGTATAACTTTCCCCTTCTGTCTGTGGTGTTGTCATGCTGTTCCTAGTGGAAAACAGTGGGAGCTGTTATCTTTCTGAGTAGTCAGAGAGTACCTGCAATGTGTCACAGTTAAATGATGTCACACTCAGTCGCAGGACTGTTGAAGTTTTGTTTCAACAGGTCAAATGTACCAGATCACACATCCAGTGTACAGACATTGTTTTGTTTCATCAGGTCAAACGCACCAGATCACACATCCAGTGTACAGACATTGTTCCACCAGATCACACATCCAGTGTACAGACATTGTTCCGTGCACAAGTTCTCTCAGCAATATTTAGCATGAAAACAAATACAAGCAAAACGTGCTCACTGCTGACTCAGTACCGTAACACCCTGTATATAGCCTCCACATTGACTCTGTACCGTAACACCCTGTATATAGCCTCCACATTGACTCTGTACCGTAACACCCTGTATATAGCCTCCACATTGACTCTGTACCAGTACCCCCCTGTATATAGCCTCCACATTGACTCTGTACCGGTACCCCCCTGTATATAGCCTCCACATTGACTCTGTACCGTAACACCCTGTATATAGCCTCCACATTGACTCTGTACCGGTACCCCCTGTATATAGCCTCCACATTGACTCTGTACCGTAACACCCTGTATATAGCCTCCACATTGACTCTGTACCGTAACACCCTGTATATAGCCTCCACATTGACTCTGTACCGGTACCCCCCTGTATATAGCCTCCACATTGACTCTGTACCGTAACACCCTGTATATAGCCTCCACATTGACTCTGTACCGTAACACCCTGTATATAGCCTCCACATTGACTCTGTACCGGTACCCCCTGTATATAGCCTCCATATTGACTCTGTACCGGTACCCGCCTGTATATAGCCTCCACATTGACTCTGTACCGTAATACTCTGTATATAGCCTCCATATTGACTCTGTACCGGTACCCCCTGTATATAGCCTCCACATTGACTCTGTACCGTAACACCCTGTATATAGCCTCCACATTGACTCTGTACCGTAACACCCTGTATATAGTCTCCACATTGACTCTGTACCGGTACCCCCTGTATATAGTCTCCACATTGACTCTGTACCGTAACACCCTGTATATAGCCTCCACATTGACTCTGTACCGTAACACCCTGTATATAGTCTCCACATTGACTCTGTACCGTAACACCCTGTATATAGCATCCACATTGACTCTGTACCGCAATACCCTGTATATAGTCTCCACATTGACTCTGTACCGGTACCCCCTGTATATAGTCTCCACATTGACTCTGTACCGGTACCCCCTGTATATAGTCTCCACATTGACTCTGTACCGTAACACCCTGTATATAGCCTCCACATTGACTCTGTACCGGTACCCCCTGTATATAGCCTCCACATTGACTCTGTACCGTAACACCCTGTATATAGCCTCCACATTGACTCTGTACCGTAACACCCTGTATATAGCCTCCACATTGACTCTGTACCGGTACCCCGCTGTATATAGCCTCCACATTGACTCTGTACCGTAACACCCTGTATATAGCCTCCACATTGACTCTGTACCGTAACACCCTGTATATAGCCTCCACATTGACTCTGTACCGGTACCCCCTGTATATAGCCTCCACATTGACTCTGTACCGTAACACCCTGTATATAGCCTCCACATTGACTCTGTACCGTAACACCCTGTATATAGTCTCCACATTGACTCTGTACCGTAACACCCTGTATATAGTCTCCACATTGACTTTGTACCGTAACACCGTGTATATAGCCTCCACATTGACTCTGTACCGTAACACCCTGTATATAGTCTCCACATTGACTCTGTACCGTAACACCCTGTATATAGCCTCCACATTGACTCTGTACCGGTACCCCCTGTATATAGCCTCCACATTGACTCTGTACCGTAACACCCTGTATATAGTCTCCACATTGACTCTGTACCGTAACACCCTGTATATAGCCTCCACATTGACTCTGTACCGGTACCCCCTGTATATAGCCTCCACATTGACTCTGTACCGTAACACCCTGTATATAGCCTCCACATTGACTCTGTACCGTAACACCCTGTATATAGCCTCCACATTGACTCTGTACCGTAGCACCCTGTATATAGCCTCCACATTGACTCTGTACCGGTACCCCCTGTATATAGTATCCACATTGACTCTGCACCGGTACCCCTTGTATATAGCCTCCACATTGACTCTGTACCGGTACCCCCTGTATCTAGCCTCCACATTGACTCTGTACCGGTACCCCCTGTATATAGCCTCCACATTGACTCTGTACCGGTACCCCCTGTATATAGCCTCCACATTGACTCTGTACCGGTACCCCCTGTATATAGCCTCCACATTGACTCTGTACCGTAACACCCTGTTAATAGCCTCCACATTGACTCTGTACCGTAACACCCTGTATATAGCCTCCACATTGACTCTGTACCGTAACACCCTGTATATAGCCTCCACATTGACTCTGTACCGTAGCACCCTGTATATAGCCTCCACATTGACTCTGTACCGGTACCCCCTGTATATAGTCTCCACATTGACTCTGCACCGGTACCCCTTGTATATAGCCTCCACATTGACTCTGTACCGGTACCCCCTGTATCTAGCCTCCACATTGACTCTGTACCGTAACACCCTGTATATAGCCTCCACATTGACTCTGTACCGGTACCCCCTGTATATAGCCTCCACATTGACTCTGTACCGGTACCCCCCTGTATATAGCCTCCACATTGACTCTGTACCGCAATACCCTGTATATAGTCTCCACATTGACTCTGTACCGTAACACCCTGTATATAGCCTCCACATTGACTCTATACCGGTACCCCTTGTATATAGCCTCCACATTGACTCTGTACCGTAACACCCTGTATATAGCCTCCCCATTGACTCTGTACCGGTACCCCCTGTATATAGCTTCCACATTGACTCTGTACCGTAACACCCTGTATATAGCCTCCACATTGACTCTATACCGGTACCCCTTGTATATAGCCTCCACATTGAGTCTGTACCGTAATACCCTGTATATAGCCTCCACATTGACTCTATACCGGTACCCCTTGTATATAGCCTCCACATTGAGTCTGTACCGTAATACCCTGTATATAGCCCCACTATTGTTATTTACTGCTGCTCTTTAATTATTTGTTATTCTTATTGCTTACTTTTTTTGTTGTTGGTATTTTCTTAAAACTGCATTGTTGGTTAAGGGGCTTGTAAGTAAGCAAAAGTAAGGTCTACACCTGTTGTATTCGGTGCATGTAACAAATAACATTTGATTTGAAGCTGGTTGAGAGAATACCAGGAGTGCAAAGCTGTCATCAAGGCAACAGGTGGCTACTTTGAAGAATCTCAAATATATTTGTATTTATTTATTACTTTTTTGGTTGCTACATGATGTGTTATTTCCTAGTTTTGATGTCTTCACTGTTATTCTACAATGTAGAAAATACTTCAAATAAAGAAAAACCCTTGAATGAGTAGGTGTGTCCAGACTCTTGACTGGTCCTGTGTGTGGAATATATATATATATACATTGATGGAGGCTACAATCTAATTGTCTGCATCATTTCCAATCTCCCATATATATTTATTGTAAATATTTATTGTAAATATACAATATACAATATATATATTTATATATATATTCATAGTATATTTACAATAAATATATATGGGGGATTGGAAATGATGCAGACAATTAGATTGTAGCCTCCATCAATGTATCTGCAATATTACATCTGATCTGCCCCTGTAACAAAGTAAATAATAATGATATGCTGTTATCCTTCCAGGCCACTGCTATGTCCGTGGACTGCCTGGGTCGACATGCTGTCCTGTCTGGGTGTGTACCCGTCCTTTACCACCCATTACAGCACCGTCACCAGACAGGGAAAACACTCCTCCTCACGTTGCCTCGGGGATGTTAGAATGCCTTACCAGCCGAGGCTGTTGATTCACTGTAGCTCTGTGTCAGTCAACATCAATGTAGCTCTGCCTCAGTCACTGTAGCTCTGCCTCAGTCAACATCACTGTAGCTCTGCCTCAGTCACTGTAGCTCTGCCTCAGTCAACATCACTGTAGCTCTGCCTCAGTCAACATCACTGTAGCTCTGCCTCAGTCAACATCACTGTAGCTCTGCCTCAGTCAACATCACTGTAGCTCTGCCTCAGTCAACATCACCGTAGCTCTGCCTCAGTCAACATCACTGTAGCTCTGCCTCAGTCAACATCACTGTAGCTCTGCGTCAGTCAACATCACTGTAGCTCTGCGTCAGTCAATATCACTGTAGCTCTGCATCAGTCAACATCACTGTAGCTCTGCCTCAGTCAACATCACCGTAGCTCTGTGTCAGTCAACATCACCGTAGCGCTGCATCAGTCAACATCACCGTAGCTCTGTGTCAGTCAACATCACTGTAGCTCTGCGTCAGTCAACATCACCGTAGCTCTGTGTCAGTCAACATCACCGTAGCTCTGTGTCAGTCAACATCACTGTAGCTCTGAGTCAGTCAACATCACTGTAGCTCTGCGTCAGTCAACATCACTGTAGTTCTGCCTCAGTCACTGTAGTTCTGCCTCAGTCAACATCGTTGTAGCTCTGTGTCAGTCAACATCGCTGTAGCTCTGTGTCAGTCAACATCACTGTAGCTCTGCCTCAGTCAACATCACTGTAGCTCTTCTCAGTCAACATCACCGTAGCTCTGCCTCAGTCAACATCACCGTAGCTCTGCCTCAGTCAACATCACCGTAGCTCTGTGTCAGTCAACATCAACGTAGCTCTGCGTCAGTCAACATCACTGTAGCTCTGCCTCAGTCAACCTCCCTGTAGCTCTGCCTCAGTCACTGTAGCTCTGCCTCAGTCAACGTCACCGTAGCTCTGCGTCAGTCAACATCACTGTAGCTCTGCCTCAGTCAACATCACTGTAGCTCTGCGTCAGTCAACATCCCTGTAGCTCTGCCTCAGTCAACATCGCTGTAGCTCTGCTTCAGTCAACATCGCCGTAGCTCTGCCTCAGTCACTGCTAGTTGTCACTGCTAGTCACTGCTAGTTGTGTATTTGTGGATGAATCAGATTTAAATGTATGGGAGGTTGACATGTTAATAAGCCTATCTTCATCCAATCGTGGGTGTTTCTTGTGTGGGTCTGTGGGTGTCATGTGTGCGTTGACGTGCGTTGATTTGTGTGTTTGACCTCTCCTTCAGACGGAGGTTTCTGTACGTGGTGAACCTGGAGACTCCGTCTGAAGCTCCCAGGAAGATCGGCAGACCGAGCAAATGGGACGTGGGGACGGTTCAGTGGAACCCTCACAAGGCGGAGTCCCACGTATTCGCTGCCTCAGTGAGTACTCTGTTAAAACAGCTACAAAAACACGTGAGTCATTGACCAGACTGAACACATGGTACCATAACATCCTGGTACTGAACAGACCCAGTCTCTGTGATCTGTCTGACAAGGGGTTTATGTTTACAGAGTAACCATGGTACCATAACATCCTGGTTCTGAACAGACCCAGTCTCTGTGATCTGTCTGACAAGAGGTTTATGTTTACAGAGTAACCATGGTACCATAACATCCTGGTTCTGAACAGACCCAGTCTCTGTGATCTGTCTGACAAGGGGTTTATGTTTACAGAGTAACCATGGTACCATAACATCCTGGTTCTGAACAGACCCAGTCTCTGTGGTCTGTCTGACAAGGGGTTTATGTTTACAGAGTAACCATGGTACCATAACATCCTGGTTCTGAACAGACCCAGTCTCTGTGATCTGTCTGACAAGGGGTTTATGTTTACAGAGTAACCATGGTACCATAACATCCTGGTACTGAACAGACCCAGTCTCTGTGGTCTGTCTGACAAGGGGTTTATGTTTTACAGAGTAACCAGCGTGTAGACCTGTACACGTGGCGTGATGGCTGTGGGGAGGTCCACGCGTCCCTGCAGGGACACACACGAGTCATCAGGTAACACAGAGGAGATGCTCTCGGCTGGGTCCCAAATGGCTCCCTATTCCCTATGGGTCAGAAGTAGTGCCCTGTACAGGGGATATGGTGCGATGTGGGACACAGCCTGATCTGTCTGGGTATGTACTGTAGGTATATCTATGTTGACAGGTATATCTATGTTGCCAGGTATATCTATGTTACCAGGTATATCTATGTTGCCAGGTATATCTATGTTGCCAGGTATATCTATGTTGCCAGGTATATCTATGTTGCCAGGTATATCTATGTTGCCAGGTATATCTATGTTGACAGGTATATCTATGTTGCCAGGTATATCTATGTTGCCAGGTATATCTATGTTGCCAGGTATATCTATGTTGCCAGGTATATCTATGTTGCCAGGTATATCTATGTTGCCAGGTATATCTATGTTACCAGGTATATCTATGTTGACAGGTATATCTATGTTGCCAGGTATATCTATGTTACCAGGTATATCTATGTTGCCAGGTATATCTATGTTGCCAGGTATATCTATGTTGCCAGGTATATCTATGTTACCAGGTATATCTATGTTACCAGGTATATCTATGTTGCCAGGTATATCTATGTTGCCAGGTATATCTATGTTGACAGGTATATCTATGTTGCCAGGTATATCTATGTTGCCAGGTATATCTATGTTGCCAGGTATATCTATGTTGCCAGGTCACTGACTGTGTTTGTATCCTACAGTGACTTGGACTGGTCCTGTTTTGAACCGGAGTATCTAGTCACCAGCTCTGTAGACACATACATCTGTATCTGGGACACCAGGTAGGATGTACCTCTCTGTACCAGGTAGGATATACCTCTGTACCAGGTAGGATATACCTCTGTGTACCAGGTAGGATATACCACTCTGTACCAGGTAGGATATACCACTCTGTACCAGGTAGGATATACCACTCTGTACCAGGTAGGATATACCACTCTGTACCAGGTAGGATATACCTCTCTGTACCAGGTAGGATATACCACTCTGTACCAGTTAGGATATACCTCTATACTATCAATACTCCTCTCTGTACCAGGTAGGATATACCTCTCTGTACCAGGTAGGATATACCACTCTGTACCAGGTAGGATGTACCACTCTGTACCAGGTAGGATATACCTGTCTCTCTGTCTCTCTCTCTCTCTCCATCCATACTTTCATCTGTTTTCCCTTTCCATGTAGAATCGTGTAGAGGATGTTTTTAGTTCAGGTCTAGACTTAATGTATGTCTGGGAAACCAGCCCTGAGATGAATGATTGATGGTTCAGCCTTAACAACACTGTAAATCTGTCTGATCTCAGAGACTTAATGTATGTCTGGGAAACCAGCCCTGAGATTAAATGATTGATGTTCTGCCTTAACAACACTGTAAATCTGTCTGATCTCAGAGACTTAATGTATGTCTGGGAAACCAGCCCTGAGATTAAATGATTGATGTTCAGCCTTAACAACACTGTAAATCTGTCTGATCTCAGAGACTTAATGTATGTCTGGGAAACCAGTCCTGAGATGAAATGATTGATGGTTCAGCCTTATCAACACTGTAAATCTGTCTGATCTCAGAGACTTAATGTATGTCTGGGAAACCAGCCCTGAGATGAATGATTGATGGTTCAGCCTTAACAACACTGTAAATCTGTCTGATCTCAGAGACTTAATGTATGTCTGGGAAACCAGTCCTGAGATGAAATGATTGATGGTTCAGCCTTAACAACACTGTAAATCTGTCTGATCTCAGAGACTTAATGTATGTCTGGGAAACCAGTCCTGAGATGAAATGATTGATGTTCTGCCTTAACAACACTGTAAATCTGTCTGATCTCAGAGACTTAATGTATGTCTGGGAAACCAGCCCTGAGATGAATGATTGATGGTTCAGCCTTAACAACACTGTAAATCTGTCTGATCTCAGAGACTTAATGTATGTCTGGGAAACCAGCCCTGAGATGAAATGATTGATGGTTCAGCCTTAACAACACTGTAAATCTGTCTGATCTCAGAGACTTAATGTATGTCTGGGAAACCAGTCCTGAGATGAAATGATTGATGTTCTGCCTTAACAACACTGTAAATCTGTCTGATCTCAGAGACTTAATGTATGTCTGGGAAACCAGCCCTGAGATTAAATGATTGATGTTCAGCCTTAACAACACTGTAAATCTGTCTGATCTCAGAGACTTAATGTATGTCTGGGAAACCAGCCCTGAGATGAAATGATTGATGTTCAGCCTTAACAACACTGTAAATCTGTCTGATCTCAGAGACACAAGGAAACCTACAGTGGCGTTATCTGCAGTGGGTGAGTCGGCACTTCCATCTTTCACTGATCACAGTTTGACCTCTACTCTCTGACTTGGATTCACCATCTCTTTCTCTCTCTCTCACCATATCTATCTCTCTCACCATCTCTCTCTCTCTCTCACCATCTCTCTCTCTCTCTCACCATCTCTCTCTCTCTCTCTCTCTCTCTCTCTCTCTCTCTCTCACACCATCTCTCTCTCACAATCTCTCTCTCTCTCACCATCTCTCTCTCTCTCTCTCTCTCTCACCATCTCTCTCTCACCATCTCTCTCTCTCTCTCTCTCTCTCTCATCTCTCTCTCTCTCACCATCTCTCTCTCACCATCTCTATCTCTCTCACCATATCTATCTCTTTCACCATCTCTCTCTTTCACCATCTCTCTGTCTCTCACCATCACTCTCTCACCATCTCTCTCACCATCTCTCTCTCTCTCTCTCTCACCATCTCTCTCTCACCATCTCTCTCCCTCTCTATCTCTCTCACCATCTCTCTCTCTCACTATCTCTCTCACCATCTCTCTCTCTCACCCTCTCTCACTCTCTCACCATCTCTCTCCCTCTATCTCTCTCACCATCTCTCTCTCTCTCCCTCTCTCTCTCTCCCTCTCTATCTCTCTCACCATCTCTCTCTCTCACCCTCTCTCACTCTCTCACCATCTCTCTCTCTCACCATCTCTCCCTCTCTCTCCCCATCTCTCTCTCTCACTATCTCTCTCACCATCTCTCTCTCTCTCCCTCTCTCTCTCTCTCACCATCTCTCTCTCTCTCCCTCTATCTCTCTCACCATCTCTCTCTCTGTCTCTGTAGCGGGGGCGTCCCAGGTCACCATCTCTCTCTCTCTGTCTCTGTAGCGGGGGCGTCCCAGGTCAAGTGGAACAAGCGTAATCAGTACGTTTTAGCCTCCAGTCATGATGGAGATGTTCGCATCTGGGACAAGAGGGTCAGTACTGCATTATAACCTGTGTAGGGTCAGTACTGCATTATAACCTGTGTAGGGTCAGTACTACATTATAACCTGTTTAGGGTCAGTACTACATTATAACCTGTGTAGGGTCAGTACTACATTATAACCTGTGTAGGGTCAGTACTACATTATAACCTGTGTAGGGTCAGTACTACATTATAACCTGTGTAGGGTCAGTACTGCATTATAACCTGTGTAGGGTCAGTACTACATTATAACCTGTGTAGGGTCAGTACTACATTATAACCTGTGTAGGGTCAGTACTGCATTATAACCTGTGTAGGGTCAGTACTGCATTATAACCTGTGTAGGGTCAGTACTACATTATAACCTGTGTAGGGTCAGTACTACATTATAACCTGTGTAGGGTCAGTACTACATTATAACCTGTGTAGGGTCAGTACTACATTATAACCTGTGTAGGGTCAGTACTACATTATAACCTGTGTAGGGTCAGTACTGCATTATAACCTGTGTAGGGTCAGTACTACATTATAACCTGTGTAGGGTCAGTACTACATTATAACCTCTGTAGGGTCAGTACTACATTATAACCTGTGTAGGGTCAGTACTACATTATAACCTGTGTAGGGTCAGTACTACATTATAACCTGTGTAGGGTCAGTACTACATTATAACCTGTGTAGGGTCAGTACTGCATTATAACCTGTGTAGGGTCAGTACTACATTATAACCTGTGTAGGGTCAGTACTGCATTATAACCTCTGTAGGGTCAGTACTACATTATAACCTGTGTATGGTCAGTACTACAGTATAACCTGTGTAGGGTCAGTACTGCATTATAACCTGTGTAGGGTCAGTACTGCATTATAACCTGTGTAGGGTCAGTACTGCATTATAACCTGTGTAGGGTCAGTACTGCATTATAACCTCTGTAGGGTCAGTACTACATTATAACCTCTGTAGGGTCAGTACTACATTATAACCTGTGTAGGGTCAGTACTGCATTATAACCTCTGTAGGGTCAGTACTACATTATAACCTAGAGAGTCATCTAGCTGTCACTAGAGGGGCACTGTGTCTTGGTTTGTCCCTGTAACATGTTCAGTGAGTGTCCTGTAACATGTTCAGCGAGTGTCCCTGTAACATGTTCAGCGAGTGTCCCTGTAACATGTTCAGCGAGTGTCCCTGTAACATGTTCAGTGAGTGTCCCTGTAACATGTTCAGTGAGTGTCCCTGTAACATGTTCAGCGAGTGTCCCTGTAACATGTTCAGTGAGTGTCCTGTAACATGTTCAGTGAGTGTCCCTGTAACATGTTCAGTGAGTGTCCCTGTAACATGTTCAGTGAGTGTCCTGTAACATGTTCAGCGAGTGTCCCTGTAACATGTTCAGCGAGTGTCCCTGTAACATGTTCAGTGAGTGTCCCTGTAACATGTTCAGCGAGTGTCCCTGTAACATGTTCAGTGAGTGTCCTGTAACATGTTCAGCGAGTGTCCCTGTAACATGTTCAGTGAGTGTCCCTGTAACATGTTCAGTGAGTGTCCTGTAACATGTTCAGTGAGTGTCCCTGTAACATGTTCAGTGAGTGTCCTGTAACATGTTCAGCGAGTGTCCCTGTAACATGTTCAGCGAGTGTCCCCGTGTCTGATGGTCCTGTGTATCTATTACCCAGAAACCCAACACAGCTGTGGAGTACGTGGCAGCTCACCTGTCTAAGATCCACGGTCTGGACTGGCACCCTGACAACGAATACATCCTGGCAACGTCCAGTCAGGACAACTCAGTCCGGGTAAATTGCCATACGTATCTTTCCCCAGAACGTCATAGCTACCGTACAATTTCAATTAAACGCAGTCTCAATATGGCGCCTGTCCCTTTTAATGAATTGTTTATGATGTCACCACACATTTCCATGTAATGCTTACGAGGTTTAATGTTTGATTTGTTACGTTCAGTAACGACTCAAATTGTCAAATCCGTTTTTAATCGCAATTAATCAAATGCTAGCCATTTGCTGCTAACAGCTGGTATAATAGATCCCACCTCGTATTCAGGTATACTAGATCCCATCTCGTATTCAGGTATACTAGATCCCACCTTGTCTAGTGTATTCAGGTATACTAGATCCCACCTTGTCTGGTGTATTCAGGTATAATAGATCCCACCTCGTATTCAGGTGTACTAGATCCCACCTTGTATTCAGGTATAATAGATCCCACCTTGTCTGGTGTATTCAGGTATAATAGATCCCACCTCGTATTCAGGTGTACTAGATCCCACCTCGTATTCAGGTATAATAGATCCCACCTCGTATTCAGGTGTACTAGATCCCACCTCGTAATAGATCCCACCTCGTATTCAGGTATAATAGATCCCACCGTGTCTAGTGTATTCAGGTATAATAGATCCCACCTTGTCTAGTATATTCAGGTATAATAGATCTCACCTTGTCTAGTGTATTCAGGTATACTAGATCTCACCTTGTCTAGTGTATTCAGGTATAATAGATCCCACCTTGTCTAGTGTATTCAGGTATAATAGATCTCACCTTGTCTAGTGTATTCAGGTATAATAGATCCCACCTTGTCTATTATATTCAGGTATAATAGATCCCACCTTGTCTAGTGTATTCAGGTATAATAGATCCCACCTCGTATTCAGGTATAATAGATCCCACCTTGTCTAGTATATTCAGGTATAATAGATCCCACCTTGTCTAGTATATTCAGGTATAATAGATCTCACCTCGTCTAGTGTATTCAGGTATAATAGCTCCCACCTTGTCTAGTATATTCAGGTATAATAGATCCCACCTTGTCTAGTGTATTCAGGTATAATAGATCCCACCTTGTCTAGTGTATTCAGGTATAATAGCTCCCACCTTGTCTAGTGTATTCAGGTATACTAGATCTCACCTTGTCTAGTGTATTCAGGTATAATAGATCCCACCTTGTCTAGTGTATTCAGGTATAATAGCTCCCACCTCGTCTAGTATATTCAGGTATAATAGATCCCACCTCGTATTCAGGTATAATAGATCCCACCTTGTCTAGTATATTCAGGTATAATAGATCTCACCTTGTCTAGTGTATTCAGGTATACTAGATCCCACCTTGTCTAGTGTATTCAGGTATAATAGATCCCACCTTGTCTAGTATATTCAGGTATAATAGATCTCACCTTGTCTAGTGTATTCAGGTATAATAGATCCCACCTTGTATTCAGGTATAATAGCTCCCACCTTGTCTAGTGTACTCAGGTATAATAGATCCCACCTTGTCTAGTGTATTCAGGTATAATAGATCCCACCTTGTCTAGTGTATTCAGGTATACTAGATCCCACCTCGTATTCAGGTATAATAGATCCCACCTTGTCTAGTGTATTCAGGTATAATAGATCCCACCTTGTCTAGTGTACTCAGGTATAATAGATCCCACCTTGTCTAGTGTATTCAGGTATAATAGATCCCACCTTGTCTAGTGTATTCAGGTATAATAGATCTCACCTTGTCTAGTGTATTCAGGTATACTAGATCCCACCTTGTCTAGTGTATTCAGGTATACTAGATCCCACCTTGTCTAGTGTATTCAGGTATACTAGATCCCACCTTGTCTAGTGTATTCAGGTATAATAGATCCCACCTTGTCTAGTGTACTCAGGTATAATAGATCCCACCTTGTCTAGTGTATTCAGGTATAATAGATCCCACCTTGTCTAGTGTATTCAGGTATAATAGATCCCATCTTGTCTAGTGTATTCAGGTATAATAGATCCCACCTTGTCTAGTATATTCAGGTATAATAGATCTCACCTTGTCTAGTGTATTCAGGTATACTAGATCTCACCTTGTCTAGTGTATTCAGGTATAATAGATCCCACCTTGTCTAGTGTATTCAGGTATAATAGATCCCACCTTGTCTAGTATATTCAGGTATAATAGATCCCACCTTGTCTAGTGTATTCAGGTATAATAGATCCCACCTTGTCTAGTGTATTCAGGTATAATAGATCCCACCTTGTCTAGTGTATTCAGGTATACTAGATCTCACCTTGTCTAGTGTATTCAGGTATACTAGATCCCACCTTGTCTAGTGTATTCAGGTATACTAGATCTCACCTTGTCTAGTGTATTCAGGTATAATAGATCCCACCTTGTCTAGTGTATTCAGGTATAATAGATCTCACCTTGTCTAGTGTATTCAGGTATAATAGATCCCACCTTGTCTATTATATTCAGGTATAATAGATCCCACCTTGTCTAGTGTATTCAGGTATAATAGATCCCACCTCGTATTCAGGTATAATAGATCCCACCTTGTCTAGTATATTCAGGTATAATAGATCCCACCTTGTCTAGTATATTCAGGTATAATAGATCTCACCTTGTCTAGTGTATTCAGGTATAATAGCTCCCACCTTGTCTAGTATATTCAGGTATAATAGATCCCACCTTGTCTAGTGTATTCAGGTATAATAGATCCCACCTTGTCTAGTGTATTCAGGTATAATAGCTCCCACCTTGTCTAGTGTATTCAGGTATACTAGATCTCACATTGTCTAGTGTATTCAGGTATAATAGATCCCACCTTGTCTAGTGTATTCAGGTATAATAGCTCCCACCTTGTCTAGTATATTCAGGTATAATAGATCCCACCTCGTATTCAGGTATAATAGATCCCACCTTGTCTAGTATATTCAGGTATAATAGATCCTACCTCGTATTCAGGTATACTAGATCCCACCTCGTATTCAGTTATAATAGATCCCACCTTGTATTCAGGTATACTAGATCCCACCTCGTATTCAGGTATACTAGATCCCACCTCGTATTAAGGTATACTAGATCCCACCTCGTATTAAGATATACTAGATCCCACCTCGTATTCAGGTATACTAGATCCCACCTCGTATTCAGGTATACTAGATCCCACCTCGTATTCAGGTATACTAGATCCCACCTTGTATTCAGGTATACTAGATCCCACCTCGTATTCAGGTATACTAGATCCCACCTTGTATTCAAGTATACTAGATCCCACCTTGTCTAGTGTATTCCGGTATAATAGATCCCACCTTGTCTAGTGTATTCAGGTATAATAGATCCCACCTTGTCTAGTGTATTCAGGTATAATAGATCCCACCTTGTCTAGTGTATTCAGGTATAATAGATCCCACCTTGTCTAGTGTATTCAGGTATAATAGATCTCAACTTGTCTAGTGTATTCAGGTATAATAGATCCCACCTTGTCTTGTGTATTCAGGTATAATAGATCCCACCTTGTCTAGTGTATTCAGGTTTAATAGATCCCACCTCGTATTCAGGTATACTAGATCCCACCTCGTCTTCAGGTATAATAGATCTCACCTTGTCTAGTGTATTCGGGTATAATAGATCTCACCTTGTCTAGTGTATTCAGGTTTAATACATCCCACCTTGTCTAGTATATTCAGGTATAATAGATCCCACCTTGTCTAGTGTATTCAGGTATAATAGATCCCACCTTGTCTAGTGTATTCAGGTATAATAGATCCCACCTTGTCTAGTGTATTCAGGTATAATAGATCCCACCTTGTCTAGTGTATTCAGGTATAATAGATCCCACCTTGTCTAGTGTATTCAGGTATAATAGATCTCACCTTGTCTAGTGTATTCAGGTATAATAGATCTCACCTTGTCTAGTGTATTCAGGTATAATACATCCCACCTTGTCTAGTATATTCAGGTATAATAGATCCCACCTCGTATTCAGGTATAATAGATCCCACCTTGTCTAGTGTATTCAGGTATAATAGATCTCACCTTGTCTAGTGTATTCAGGTATAATACATCCCACCTTGTCTAGTGTATTCAGGTATACTAGATCCCACCTTGTCTAGTGTATTCAGGTATAATAGATCCCACCTTGTCTAGTATATTCAGGTATAATAGATCTCACCTTGTCTAGTGTATTCAGGTATAATAGATCCCACCTTGTATTCAGGTATAATAGATCCCACCTTGTCTAGTATATTCAGGTATACTAGATCCCACCTTGTCTAGTGTATTCAGGTATAATAGATCTCACCTTGTCTAGTGTATTCAGGTATAATAGCTCCCACCTTGTCTAGTGTACTCAGGTATAATAGATCCCACCTTGTCTAGTGTATTCAGGTATAATAGATCCCACCTTGTCTAGTGTATTCAGGTATACTAGATCCCACCTCGTATTCAGGTATAATAGATCCCACCTTGTCTAGTGTATTCAGGTATAATAGATCCCACCTTGTCTAGTGTACTCAGGTATAATAGATCCCACCTTGTCTAGTGTATTCAGGTATAATAGATCCCACCTTGTCTAGTGTATTCAGGTATAATAGATCTCACCTTGTCTAGTGTATTCAGGTATACTAGATCCCACCTTGTCTAGTGTATTCAGGTATACTAGATCCCACCTTGTCTAGTGTATTCAGGTATAATAGATCCCACCTTGTCTAGTGTACTCAGGTATAATAGATCCCTCCTTGTCTAGTGTATTCAGGTATAATAGATCCCACCTTGTCTAGTGTATTCAGGTATAATAGATCCCACCTTGTCTAGTGTATTCAGGTATAATAGATCTCACCTTGTCTAGTGTATTCAGGTATACTAGATCTCACCTTGTCTAGTGTATTCAGGTATAATAGATCCCACCTTGTCTAGTGTATTCAGGTATAATAGATCCCACCTTGTCTAGTATATTCAGGTATAATAGATCCCACCTTGTCTAGTGTATTCAGGTATAATAGATCCCACCTTGTCTAGTGTATTCAGGTATAATAGATCCCACCTTGTCTAGTGTATTCAGGTATAATAGATCTCACCTTGTCTAGTGTATTCAGGTATAATAGCTCCCACCTTGTCTAGTATATTCAGGTATAATAGATCCCACCTCGTATTCAGGTATAATAGATCTCACCGTGTCTAGTGTACTCAGGTATAATAGATCCCACCTTGTCTAGTGTATTCAGGTATAATAGCTCCCACCTTGTCTAGTGTATTCAGGTATACTAGATCTCACCTTTTCTAGTGTATTCAGGTATAATAGATCCCACCTTGTCTAGTGTATTCAGGTATAATAGATCCCACCTCGTATTCAGGTATAATAGATCTCACCTTGTCTAGTGTATTCAGGTATAATAGATCCCACCTTGTCTAGTGTATTCAGGTATAATAGATCCCACCTTGTCTAATGTATTCAGGTATAATAGCTCCCACCTTGTCTAGTATATTCAGGTATAATAGATCCCACCTCGTATTCAGGTATAATAGATCCCACCTTGTCTAGTATATTCAGGTATTATAGATCCCACCTTGTCTAGTGTATTCAGGTATAATAGATCTCACCTTGTCTAGTGTATTCAGGTATAATAGCTCCCACCTTGTCTAGTATATTCAGGTATAATAGATCCCACCTCGTATTCAGGTATAATAGATCTCACCTTGTCTAGTGTATTCAGGTATAATAGATCCCACCTTGTCTAGTATATTCAGGTATAATAGATCCCACCTTGTCTAGTGTATTCAGGTATACTAGATCCCACCTTGTCTAGTGTATTCAGGTATAATAGATCCCACCTTGTCTAGTGTATTCAGGTATAATAGATCCCACCTTGTCTAGTGTACTCAGGTATAATAGATCCCACCTTGTCTAGTGTATTCAGGTATAATAGATCCCATCTTGTCTAGTGTATTCAGGTATAATAGATCCCACCTTGTCTAGTGTATTCAGGTATAATAGATCCCATCTTGTCTAGTGTATTCAGGTATAATAGATCCCACCTTGTCTAGTGTATTCAGGTATAATAGATCCCACCTTGTCTAGGGTATTCAGGTATAATAGATCTCACCTTGTCTAGTGTATTCAGGTATACTAGATCCCACCTTGTCTAGTGTATTCAGGTATACTAGATCCCACCTTGTCTAGTGTATTCAGGTATACTAGATCCCACCTTGTCTAGTGTATTCAGGTATAATAGATCCCACCTTGTCTAGTGTACTCAGGTATAATAGATCCCACCTTGTCTAGTGTATTCAGGTATAATAGATCCCACCTTGTCTAGTGTACTCAGGTATAATAGATCTCACCTTGTCTAGTGTATTCAGGTATACTAGATCCCATCTTGTCTAGTGTATTCAGGTATAATAGATCCCACCTTGTCTAGTGTATTCAGGTATAATAGATCCCACCTTGTCTAGTGTATTCAGGTATAATAGATCCCACCTTGTCTAGTGTATTCAGGTATAATAGATCCCATCTTGTCTAGTGTATTCAGGTATACTAGATCCCACCTTGTCTAGTGTATTCAGGTATAATAGATCCCACCTTGTCTAGTGTATTCAGGTTTGTCGACATTTGGAAAGTTTAACCAGATTTCATTACGTTTTTGTACTTTTACTGGTATAAAATGGTTGGATGGAGACCTGTTTACACTGTGTAAATGATTACACATTAGTACAGGAAATGAACAAATGTATTAAAATGCTTTGAATTAAACAATTAACTATGCAAATGAGCTAAAGCTGTGCGCATTAAGGAAATAGAGGCCTAGCTCTAATATAAGCCTGTCTCTAAAAAGCGCCTGTTGTGTTCAGTGATTTAAGAAAATAAATGCCTGGGCTTTTATTTGAAGTTTTACGGTATGCAGGATATTCACATAGCTTTTTGCTCTGATTCTCAAAAAAATGCCTGGGCTTTTATTTGAAGTTTTACGGTATGCAGGATATTCACATAGCTTTTTACTCTGATTCTCAAAAAAATGCCTGGGCTTTTATTTGAAGTTTTACGGTATGCAGGATATTCACATAGCTTTTTACTCTGATTCTCAAACAAACGCCTGGGCTTTTAGTTGAAGTTTTACGGTATGCAGGATATTCACATAGCTTTTTGCTCTGATTCTCCCGTTGTACCTACTGTGCTCCAATCTCTCCGTGCAGTTCTGGGACTACAGACAGCCGAGGAAGTATCTGAACATCCTGTCCTGTCAGGTCCCGGTGTGGAAGGCCAGATATACTGTGAGTTCACTCTTCCTGTCACCAGTTCTCCTCCTGTGAAGAATATCTGTCTGAGTGTTAGGGATATATCTCTGTCTATAACGGTGTGTGTGTGTGTGTGTGTGTGTGTGTGTGTAGCCTTTCTCCAACGGCCTGGTTACAGTGATGGTTCCCCAGCTGAGACGTGAGAACAGCTTGTTGCTATGGAGCGCTCTGGACCTCGCCAGCCCCGTTCACGCCTTCGTGGGACACGACGACGTGGTGCTGGAGTTCCAGTGGCGTCCGCAGAAAGAGGGTAAAAGAGGCCCTGCCGGCCTGGGTGGCTGGGTAATATACCCCAACCACCCTGGGTGGCTGGGTAATATACCTCTACCAGCCTGGGTGGCTGGGTAATATACCTCTACCACCCTGGGTGGCTGGGTAATATACCTCTACCACCCTGGGTGGCTGGGTAATATACCTCTACCACCCTGGGTGGCTGGGTAATATACCCCTACCAGCCTGGGTGGCTGGGTAATATACCCCTACCAGCCTGGGTGGCTGGGTAATATACCCCTACCAGCCTGGGTGGCTGGGTAATATACCTCTACCAGCCTGGGTGGCTGGGTAATATACCCCTACCAGCCTGGGTGGCTGGGTAATATACCCCTACCAGCCTGGGTGGCTGGGTAATATAACTCTACCACCCTGGGTGGCTGGGTAATATACCCCTACCGGCCTGGGTGGCTGGGTAATATACCCCTACCAGCCTGGGTGGCTGGGTAATATAACTCTACCACCCTGGGTGGCTGGGTAATATAACTCTACCACCCTGGGTGGCTGGGTAATATACCTCTACCAGCCTGGGTGGCTGGGTAATATAACTCTACCACCCTGGGTGGCTGGGTAATATACCCCTACCAGCCTGGGTGGCTGGGTAATATAACTCTACCAGCCTGGGTGGCTGGGTAATATACCCCTACCAGCCTGGGTGGCTGGGTAATATAACTCTACCAGCCTGGGTGGCTGGGTAATATAACTCTACCACCCTGGGTGGCTGGGTAATATACCTCTACCAGCCTGGGTGGCTGGGTAATATACCCCTACCAGCCTGGGTGGCTGGGTAATATAACTCTACCAGCCTGGGTGGCTGGGTAATATACCCCTACCGGCCTGGGTGGCTGGGTAATATACCTCTACCACCCTGGGTGGCTGGGTAATATACCCCTACCGGCCTGGGTGGCTGGGTAATATACCCCTACCGGCCTGGGTGGCTGGGTAATATACCCCTACCAGCCTGGGTGGCTGGGTAATATACCCCTACCGGCCTGGGTGGCTGGGTAATATAACTCTACCACCCTGGGTGGCTGGGTCTAATACCCCTACCGGCCTGGGTGGCTGGGTAATATAACTCTACCACCCTGGGTGGCTGGGTAATATACCCCTACCGGCCTGGGTGGCTGGGTAATATAACTCTACCACCCTGGGTGGCTGGGTAATATACCCCTACCGGCCTGGGTGGCTGGGTAATATACCCCTACCAGCCTGGGTGGCTGGGTAATATACCTCTACCACCCTGGGTGGCTGGGTAATATACCTCTACCAGCCTGGGTGGCTGGGTAATATAACTCTACCACCCTGGGTGGCTGGGTAATATACCCCTACCAGCCTGGGTGGCTGGGTAATATAACTCTACCAGCCTGGGTGGCTGGGTAATATACCCCTACCAGCCTGGGTGGCTGGGTAATATAACTCTACCAGCCTGGGTGGCTGGGTAATATAACTCTACCACCCTGGGTGGCTGGGTAATATACCTCTACCAGCCTGGGTGGCTGGGTAATATACCCCTACCAGCCTGGGTGGCTGGGTAATATAACTCTACCAGCCTGGGTGGCTGGGTAATATACCCCTACCGGCCTGGGTGGCTGGGTAATATACCTCTACCACCCTGGGTGGCTGGGTAATATACCCCTACCAGCCTGGGTGGCTGGGTAATATACCTCTACCAGCCTGGGTGGCTGGGTAATATACCCCTACCGGCCTGGGTGGCTGGGTAATATACCTCTACCACCCTGGGTGGCTGGGTAATATACCCCTACCAGCCTGGGTGGCTGGGTAATATACCTCTACCAGCCTGGGTGGCTGGGTAATATACCCCTACCAGCCTGGGTGGCTGGGTAATATACCTCTACCAGCCTGGGTGGCTGGGTAATATAACTCTACCAGCCTGGGTGGCTGGGTAATATACCTCTACCAGCCTGGGTGGCTGGGTAATATACCCCTACCAGCCTGGGTGGCTGGGTAATATACCTCTACCAGCCTGGGTGGCTGGGTAATATAACTCTACCAGCCTGGGTGGCTGGGTAATATACCCCTACCAGCCTGGGTGGCTGGGTAATATACCTCTACCAGCCTGGGTGGCTGGGTAATATAACCCTACCAGCCTGGGTGGCTGGGTAATATACCTCTACCAGCCTGGGTGGCTGGGTAATATACCTCTACCAGCCTGGGTGGCTGGGTAATATAACCCTACCAGCCTGGGTGGCTGGGTAATATACCTCTACCAGCCTGGGTGGCTTGGTAATATACCCCTACCAGCCTGGGTGGCTGGGTAATATACCCCTACCAGCCTGGGTGGCTGGGTAATATACCCCTACCAGCCTGGGTGGCTGGGTAATATACCCCTACCAGCCTGGGTGGCTGGGTAATATACCCCTACCAGCCTGGGTGGCTGGGTAATATACCTCTACCAGCCTGGGTGGCTGGGTAATATACCTCTACCAGCCTGGGTGGCTGGGTAATATACCTCTACCAGCCTGGGTGGCTGGGTAATATACCTCTACCAGCCTGGGTGGCTGGGTAATATACCCCTACCAGCCTGGGTGGCTGGGTAATATACCTCTACCAGCCTGGGTGGCTGGGTAATATACCTCTACCAGCCTGGGTGGCTGGGTAATATACCCCTACCAGCCTGGGTGGCTGGGTAATATACCTCTACCAGCCTGGGTGGCTGGGTAATATAACCCTACCAGCCTGGGTGGCTGGGTAATATACCTCTACCAGCCTGGGTGGCTGGGTAATATACCCCTACCAGCCTGGGTGGCTGGGTAATATACCTCTACCAGCCTGGGTGGCTGGGTAATATAACTCTACCAGCCTGGGTGGCTGGGTGATATACCTCTACCAGCCTGGGTGGCTGGGTAGTATACCTCTACCAGCCTGGGTGGCTGGGTAATATACCTCTACCAGCCTGGGTGGCTGGGTAATATACCCCTACCAGCCTGGGTGGCTGGGTAATATACCCCTACCAGCCTGGGTGGCTGGGTAATATACCCCTACCAGCCTGGGTGGCTGGGTAATATACCTCTACCAGCCTGGGTGGCTGGGTAATATACCCCTACCAGCCTGGGTGGCTGGGTAATATACCCCTACCAGCCTGGGTGGCTGGGTAATATACCTCTACCAGCCTGGGTGGCTGGGTAATATACCCCTACCAGCCTGGGTGGCTGGGTAATATACCCCTACCAGCCTGGGTGGCTGGGTAATATAACTCTACCACCCTGGGTGGCTGGGTAATATACCCCTACCGGCCTGGGTGGCTGGGTAATATACCCCTACCAGCCTGGGTGGCTGGGTAATATAACTCTACCACCCTGGGTGGCTGGGTAATATAACTCTACCACCCTGGGTGGCTGGGTAATATACCTCTACCAGCCTGGGTGGCTGGGTAATATAACTCTACCACCCTGGGTGGCTGGGTAATATACCCCTACCAGCCTGGGTGGCTGGGTAATATAACTCTACCAGCCTGGGTGGCTGGGTAATATACCCCTACCAGCCTGGGTGGCTGGGTAATATAACTCTACCAGCCTGGGTGGCTGGGTAATATAACTCTACCACCCTGGGTGGCTGGGTAATATACCTCTACCAGCCTGGGTGGCTGGGTAATATACCCCTACCAGCCTGGGTGGCTGGGTAATATAACTCTACCAGCCTGGGTGGCTGGGTAATATACCCCTACCGGCCTGGGTGGCTGGGTAATATACCTCTACCACCCTGGGTGGCTGGGTAATATACCCCTACCAGCCTGGGTGGCTGGGTAATATACCTCTACCAGCCTGGGTGGCTGGGTAATATACCCCTACCGGCCTGGGTGGCTGGGTAATATACCTCTACCACCCTGGGTGGCTGGGTAATATACCCCTACCAGCCTGGGTGGCTGGGTAATATACCTCTACCAGCCTGGGTGGCTGGGTAATATACCCCTACCAGCCTGGGTGGCTGGGTAATATACCTCTACCAGCCTGGGTGGCTGGGTAATATAACTCTACCAGCCTGGGTGGCTGGGTAATATACCTCTACCAGCCTGGGTGGCTGGGTAATATACCCCTACCAGCCTGGGTGGCTGGGTAATATACCTCTACCAGCCTGGGTGGCTGGGTAATATAACTCTACCAGCCTGGGTGGCTGGGTAATATACCCCTACCAGCCTGGGTGGCTGGGTAATATACCTCTACCAGCCTGGGTGGCTGGGTAATATAACCCTACCAGCCTGGGTGGCTGGGTAATATACCTCTACCAGCCTGGGTGGCTGGGTAATATACCTCTACCAGCCTGGGTGGCTGGGTAATATAACCCTACCAGCCTGGGTGGCTGGGTAATATACCTCTACCAGCCATTGTGGCTGGGTAATATACCCCTACCAGCCTGGGTGGCTGGGTAATATACCCCTACCAGCCTGGGTGGCTGGGTAATATACCCCTACCAGCCTGGGTGGCTGGGTAATATACCCCTACCAGCCTGGGTGGCTGGGTAATATACCCCTACCAGCCTGGGTGGCTGGGTAATATACCTCTACCAGCCTGGGTGGCTGGGTAATATACCTCTACCAGCCTGGGTGGCTGGGTAATATACCTCTACCAGCCTGGGTGGCTGGGTAATATACCTCTACCAGCCTGGGTGGCTGGGTAATATACCCCTACCAGCCTGGGTGGCTGGGTAATATACCTCTACCAGCCTGGGTGGCTGGGTAATATACCTCTACCAGCCTGGGTGGCTGGGTAATATACCCCTACCAGCCTGGGTGGCTGGGTAATATACCTCTACCAGCCTGGGTGGCTGGGTAATATAACCCTACCAGCCTGGGTGGCTGGGTAATATACCTCTACCAGCCTGGGTGGCTGGGTAATATACCCCTACCAGCCTGGGTGGCTGGGTAATATACCTCTACCAGCCTGGGTGGCTGGGTAATATAACTCTACCAGCCTGGGTGGCTGGGTGATATACCTCTACCAGCCTGGGTGGCTGGGTAGTATACCTCTACCAGCCTGGGTGGCTGGGTAATATACCTCTACCAGCCTGGGTGGCTGGGTAATATACCCCTACCAGCCTGGGTGGCTGGGTAATATACCCCTACCAGCCTGGGTGGCTGGGTAATATACCCCTACCAGCCTGGGTGGCTGGGTAATATACCCCTACCAGCCTGGGTGGCTGGGTAATATACCTCTACCAGCCTGGGTGGCTGGGTAATATACCTCTACCAGCCTGGGTGGCTGGGTAATATACCTCTACCAGCCTGGGTGGCTGGGTAATATACCCCTACCAGCCTGGGTGGCTGGGTAATATACCTCTACCAGCCTGGGTGGCTGGGTAACATACCCCTACCAGCCTGGGTGGCTGGGTAATATACCTCTACCAGCCTGGGTGGCTGGGTAATATAACTCTACCAGCCTGGGTGGCTGGGTAATATACCTCTACCAGCCTGGGTGGCTGGGTAGTATACCTCTACCAGCCTGGGTGGCTGGGTAATATACCTCTACCAGCCTGGGTGGCTGGGTAATATACCCCTACCAGCCTGGGTGGCTGGGTAATATACCCCTACCAGCCTGGGTGGCTGGGTAATATACCCCTACCAGCCTGGGTGGCTGGGTAATATACCCCTACCAGCCTGGGTGGCTGGGTAATATACCCCTACCAGCCTGGGTGGCTGGGTAATATACCCCTACCAGCCTGTGTGGCTGGGTAATATACCTCTACCAGCCTGGGTGGCTGGGTAATATACCTCTACCAGCCTGGGTGGCTGGGTAATATACCTCTACCAGCCTGGGTGGCTGGGTAATATACCCCTACCAGCCTGGGTGGCTGGGTAATATACCTCTACCAGCCTGGGTGGCTGGGTAATATACCTCTACCAGCCTGGGTGGCTGGGTAATATACCCCTACCAGCCTGGGTGGCTGGGTAATATACCTCTACCAGCCTGGGTGGCTGGGTAATATAACCCTACCAGCCTGGGTGGCTGGGTAATATACCTCTACCAGCCTGGGTGGCTGGGTAATATACCCCTACCAGCCTGGGTGGCTGGGTAATATACCTCTACCAGCCTGGGTGGCTGGGTAATATAACTCTACCAGCCTGGGTGGCTGGGTAATATACCTCTACCAGCCTGGGTGGCTGGGTAGTATACCTCTACCAGCCTGGGTGGCTGGGTAATATACCTCTACCAGCCTGGGTGGCTGGGTAATATACCCCTACCAGCCTGGGTGGCTGGGTAATATACCCCTACCAGCCTGGGTGGCTGGGTAATATACCCCTACCAGCCTGGGTGGCTGGGTAATATACCCCTACCAGCCTGGGTGGCTGGGTAATATACCTCTACCAGCCTGGGTGGCTGGGTAATATAACCCTACCAGCCTGGGTGGCTGGGTAATATACCTCTACCAGCCTGGGTGGCTGGGTAATATACCCCTACCAGCCTGGGTGGCTGGGTAATATACCTCTACCAGCCTGGGTGGCTGGGTAATATAACTCTACCAGCCTGGGTGGCTGGGTAATATACCTCTACCAGCCTGGGTGGCTGGGTAGTATACCTCTACCAGCCTGGGTGGCTGGGTAATATACCTCTACCAGCCTGGGTGGCTGGGTAATATACCCCTACCAGCCTGGGTGGCTGGGTAATATACCCCTACCAGCCTGGGTGGCTGGGTAATATACCTCTACCAGCCTGGGTGGCTGGGTAATATACCCCTACCAGCCTGGGTGGCTGGGTAATATACCTCTACCAGCCTGGGTGGCTGGGTAATATACCTCTACCAGCCTGGGTGGCTGGGTAATATACCTCTACCAGCCTGGGTGGCTGGGTAATATACCTCTACCAGCCTGGGTGGCTGGGTAATATACCCCTACCAGCCTGGGTGGCTGGGTAATATACCTCTACCAGCCTGGGTGGCTGGGTAATATACCTCTACCAGCCTGGGTGGCTGGGTAATATACCCCTACCAGCCTGGGTGGCTGGGTAATATACCTCTACCAGCCTGGGTGGCTGGGTAATATAACCCTACCAGCCTGGGTGGCTGGGTAATATACCTCTACCAGCCTGGGTGGCTGGGTAATATACCCCTACCAGCCTGGGTGGCTGGGTAATATACCTCTACCAGCCTGGGTGGCTGGGTAATATAACTCTACCAGCCTGGGTGGCTGGGTAATATACCTCTACCAGCCTGGGTGGCTGGGTAGTATACCTCTACCAGCCTGGGTGGCTGGGTAATATACCTCTACCAGCCTGGGTGGCTGGGTAATATACCCCTACCAGCCTGGGTGGCTGGGTAATATACCCCTACCAGCCTGGGTGGCTGGGTAATATACCCCTACCAGCCTGGGTGGCTGGGTAATATACCCCTACCAGCCTGGGTGGCTGGGTAATATACCTCTACCAGCCTGGGTGGCTGGGTAATATACCTCTACCAGCCTGGGTGGCTGGGTAATATACCTCTACCAGCCTGGGTGGCTGGGTAATATACCTCTACCAGCCTGGGTGGCTGGGTAATATACCCCTACCAGCCTGGGTGGCTGGGTAATATACCTCTACCAGCCTGGGTGGCTGGGTAGTATACCTCTACCAGCCTGAGTGGCTGGGTAATATACCCCTACCAGCCTGGGTGGCTGGGTAATATACCTCTACCAGCCTGGGTGGCTGGGTAATATAACCCTACCAGCCTGGGTGGCTGGGTAATATACCTCTACCAGCCTGGGTGGCTGGGTAATATACCCCTACCGGCCTGGGTGGCTGGGTAATATACCCCTACCAGCCTGGGTGGCTGGGTAATATACCTCTACCAGCCTGGGTGGCTGGGTATCATTTAATATAACTCTTACAGCCTGGATAATATATCATATAATATAACTCTACCAGCCTGGATAATATATAATATAACTCTATTAGCCTGGATAATATATCATATAATTTAACTCTACCAGCCTGGATAATATACCATATAATATACCTCTACCAGCCTGGATAATATACCATATAATATACCTCTACCAGCCTGGATAATATATAATATAACTCTACCAGCCTGGATAATATACAATATAATATACCTCTACCAGCCTGGATAATATACCATATAATATACCTCTACCAGTCTGGATAATATATCATATAACTCTACCAGCCTGGATAATATACCATATAATATACCTCTACCAGTCTGGATAATATATAATATAATATACCTCTACCAGCCTGGATAATATACCATATAATATACCTCTACCAGCCTGGATAATATACCATATAATATACCTCTACCAGCCTGGATAATATACCATATAATATAACCCTACCAGCCTGGATAATATATCATATAATATAACTCTACCAGCCTGGATAATATACCATATAATATACCTCTACCAGCCTGGATAATATACCATATAATATAACTCTACCAGCCTGAATAGTATATCATATAATATAACTCTACCAGCCTGGATAATATACCATATAATATACCTCTACCAGCCTGGATAATATACCATATAATATACCTCTACCAGCCTGGATAATATACCATATAATATAACTCTACCAGCCTGAATAGTATATCATATAATATAACTCTACCAGCCTGGATAATATACCATATAATATACCTCTACCAGCCTGGATAATATACCATATAATATACCTCTACCAGCCTGGATAATATACCATATAATATAACCCTACCAGCCTGGATAATATATCATATAATATAACCCTACCAGCCTGGATAATATATCATATAATATAACTCTACCAGCCTGGATAATATACCATATAATATACCTCTACCAGCCTGGATGGCTGGGTAATATAACTCTTTACCAGCCTGGGTGGCTGACTTTAATCAAAGCAACTTATAGTAATAACTCTCTATACTACAATACCAGGCTACCTCTTCCCCCACATCCTAAACTTATCGTTATCATGAATCCACCTGGTAATGAATTAACGTTGTGTCTCATTCTCCATAGAGTTCAGTCCTCTGATTCTCCTGTCTTGTTGTCTCATTCTCCATAGAGTTCAGTCCTCTGATTCTCCTGTCTTGTTGTCTCATTCTCCATAGAGTTCAGTCCTCTGATTCTCCTGTCTTGTTGTCTCATTCTCCATAGAGTTCTGTCCTCTGATTCTCCTGTCTTGTCTCATTGTCCATAGAGTTCAGTCCTCTGATTCTCCTGTCTTGTCTCATTCTCCATAGAGTTCTGTCCTCTGATTCTCCTGTCTTGTCTCATTCTCCACAGAGTTCAGTCCTCTGATTCTCCTGTCTTGTCTCATTCTTCATAGAGTTCAGTCCTCTGATTCTCCTGTCTTGTCTCATTCTCCATAGAGTTCAGTCCTCTGATTCTCCTGTCTTGTTGTCTCATTCTCCATAGAGTTATGTCCTCTGATTCTCCTGTCTTGTTGTCTCATTCTCCACAGAGTTCAGTCCTCTGATTCTCCTGTCTTGTTGTCTCATTCTCCATAGAGTTCAGTCCTCTGATTCTCCTGTCTTGTCTCATTCTCCATAGAGTTCAGTCCTCTGATTCTCCTGTCTTGTTGTCTCATTCTCCATAGAGTTCAGTCCTCTGATTCTCCTGTCTTGTCTCATTCTCCATAGAGTTCTGTCCTCTGATTCTCCTGTCTTGTCTCATTGTCCATAGAGTTCTGTCCTCTGATTCTCCTGTCTTGTCTCATTCTCCATAGAGTTATGTCCTCTGATTCTCCTGTCTTGTTGTCTCATTCTCCATAGAGTTCAGTCCTCTGAATCTCCTGTCTTGTTGTCTCATTCTCCATAGAGTTCAGTCCTCTGATTCTCCTGTCTTGTCTCATTCTCCACAGAGTTCAGTCCTCTGATTCTCCTGTCTTGTTGTCTCATTCTCCATAGAGTTCAGTCCTCTGATTCTCCTGTCTTGTCTCATTCTCCATCGAGTTCAGTCCTCTGATTCTCCTGTCTTGTCTCATTCTCCATAGAGTTCAGTCCTCTGATTCTCCTGTCTTGTCTCATTCTCCATAGAGTTCAGTCCTCTGATTCTCCTGTCTTGTCTCATTCTCCATAGAGTTATGTCCTCTGATTCTCCTGTCTTGTTGTCTCATTCTCCATAGAGTTATGTCCTCTGATTCTCCTGTCTTGTCTCATTCTCCATAGAGTTCAGTCCTCTGATTCTCCTGTCTTGTCTCATTCTCCATAGAGTTCTGTCCTCTGATTCTCCTGTCTTGTCTCATTCTCCACAGAGTTCTGTCCTCTGATTCTCCTGTCTTGTCTCATTCTCCATAGAGTTCAGTCCTCTGATTCTCCTGTCTTGTTGTCTCATTCTCCATAGAGTTCTGTCCTCTGATTCTCCTGTCTTGTCTCATTCTCCATAGAGTTCAGTCCTCTGATTCTCCTGTCTTGTCTCATTCTCCATAGAGTTCAGTCCTCTGATTCTCCTCTTGTCTCATTCTCCATAGAGTTCACTCCTCTGATTCTCCTGTCTTGTTGTCTCATTCTCCATAGAGTTCAGTCCTCTGATTCTCCTGTCTTGTCTCATTCTCCATAGAGTTCAGTCCTCTGATTCTCCTGTCTTGTCTCATTCTCCATAGAGTTCAGTCCTCTGATTCTCCTGTCTTGTTGTCTCATTCTCCATAGAGTTCAGTCCTCTGATTCTCCTGTCTTGTCTCATTCTCCATAGAGTTCTGTCCTCTGATTCTCCTGTCTTGTCTCATTCTCCATAGAGTTCAGTCCTCTGATTCTCCTGTCTTGTTGTCTCATTCTCCATAGAGTTCAGTCCTCTGATTCTCCTGTCTTGTTGTCTGATTCTCCATAGAGTTCAGTCCTCTGATTCTCCTGTCTTGTCTCATTCTCCATAGAGTTCAGTCTTCTGATTCTCCTGTCTTGTTGTCTCATTCTCTATAGAGTTCTGTCCTCTGATTCCCCTGTCTTGTCTCATTCTCCATAGAGTTCAGTCCTCTGATTCTCCTGTCTTGTTGTCTCATTGTCCATAGAGTTCAGTCCTCTGATTCTCCTGTCTTGTTGTCTCATTCTCCATAGAGTTCAGTCCTCTGATTCTCCTGTCTTGTCTCATTCTCCATAGAGTTCAGTCTTCTGATTCTCCTGTCTTGTTGTCTCATTCTCCATAGAGTTCTGTCCTCTGATTCTCCTGTCTTGTCTCATTCTCCATAGAGTTCAGTCCTCTGATTCTCCTGTCTTGTCTCATTCTCCATAGAGTTCTGTCCTCTGATTCTCCTGTCTTGTCTCATTCTCCATAGAGTTCAGTCCTCTGATTCTCCTGTCTTGTTGTCTCATTCTCCATAGAGTTCAGTCCTCTGATTCTCCTGTCTTGTTGTCTCATTCTCCATAGAGTTCAGTCCTCTGATTCTCCTGTCTTGTCTCATTCTCCATAGAGTTCAGTCTTCTGATTCTCCTGTCTTGTTGTCTCATTCTCCATAGAGTTCAGTCCTCTGATTCTCCTGTCTTGTTGTCTCATTCTCCATAGAGTTCTGTCCTCTGATTCTCCTGTCTTGTCTCATTCTCCATAGAGTTCAGTCCTCTGATTCTCCTGTCATGTCTCATTCTCCATAGAGTTCAGTCCTCTGATTCTCCTGTCTTGTCTCATTCTCCATAGAGTTCAGTCCTCTGATTCTCCTGTCTTGTCTCATTCTCCATAGAGTTCAGTCCTCTGATTCTCCTGTCTTGTCTCATTCTCCATAGAGTTCAGTCCTCTGATTCTCCTGTCTTGTCTCATTCTCCATAGAGATCTGTCCTCTGATTCTCCTGTCTTGTTGTCTCATTCTCCATAGAGATCTGTCCTCTGATTCTCCTGTCTTGTTGTCTCATTCTCCACAGAGTTCAGTCCTCTGATTCTCCTGTCTTGTTGTCTCCTACTAGCTTCTAAGGACTACCAGATGGTGACTTTGTCCAGAGACCAGACTCTGAGAATATGGAGGCTGGATCCTCAGCTACAGAAGGTGTGGAATCTGTCAAATCCAACATTCTATTCAAATCTCAATGGGGCCCTGGTCAAAAGTGGTGCGGTATATTGGGAACTGGATGTAATTTGGGACTCACTTCATGTTAACTCCATGTTAAATGTATGTTCTCCCTGTGTTTCTCTGTGTAGCTGTGTGCCAACGACCTGGTAGAGGATGTGATAGAGGGGATCAGCCTTAATACCGAGTCAGAGAAGAGCCTTCCCTCTCAGGACCCTGAACCCAGCATACACAGCTCTGGCCTGCCAGCTGAAAACCTGCAAGGTGAGGGGCGGGATGGGCGTAATCACCCCCGGACATGCAGGGTGAGGGGCGGGGTGGCCGTAATCACCCCCAGACACGCAGGGTGAGGGGAGGGATGGCCGTAATCACCCCCAGACACGCAGGGTGAGGGGAGGGATGGCCGTAATCACCCCCAGACACGCAGGGTGAGGGGAGGGACGGCCGTAATCACCCCCAGACACGCAGGGTGAGGGGCGGGATGGCCGTAATCACTCCCAGACACGCAGGGTGAGGGGCGGGATGGCCGTAATCACCCCCGGACACGCAGGGTGAGGGGCGGGATGGCCGTGATCACCCCCGGACACGCAGGGTGAGGGGCAGGATGGCCGTAATCACCCCCGGACACGCCTGGCTAACTTGATGGGTCATCTAATCATCTGGCGAAGTGGTCTTTGGTTTAGACATGTAGCTAAGATAAACAATGAGCCTAATGCTGCTTTCAAGACAACTGGGGAACTTGGAAAAATAGGACAGCGGTGCTCTTCAGGTCAGGAAATCGGGGGTCTAGAAAGAGGCCAGAGTTCCCGAGTTGGAATTCCAAGTTGGATGACCGTTCAAAATTATTTCAGGTCTACTGACTACAGAGGAATGAGTGTTGTCTCTCTCTCTCTCTCTCTCTCTCCTCTCCTCTCCTCTCCTCTCCTCTCCTCTCCTCTCCTCTCCTCTCTTCTCTTCTCTTCTCTTCTCTTCTCTTCTCTTCTCTTCTCTTCTCTTCTCTTCTCCTCTCTTCTCCTCTCCTCTCCTCTCCTCTCCTCTCCTCTCCTCTCCTCTCCTCTCCTCTCCTCTCCTCTCCTCTCCTCTCCTCTCCCCTCTCCTCTCCTCTCCTCTCCTCTCCTCTCCTCTCTTCTCTTCTCTTCACTCACAGACCAGGCTGGTGCTCTGACCTCCGGTGGTAGACATGACCCCTCTGCTCTGCCCCAGACACTGCAACAGGAGTTCTCTCTGGTCAACCTGCAGATCAGGAACGTCAACGTGGAGGTGAGCTTATAACTCCTAATGACGTCTCCTGTGATAGTCTTATGACTGCTAATGACATCTGCTGTGTCAGTCTTACGACATCTTTTGACATTGTTATGTAGGCTTTATGACAGTGTAGCCAGAAGGACCACTGCACCCTTCATACCGTTAGAATGGCTTTGTTATGGTGGTCTGTTCAATAGAACTACATCTCCCTTTATTATGGTGGTCTGTTCTATAGAACTACATCTCCCTTTATTATGGCGGTCTGTTCAATAGAACTACATCTCCCTTTATTATGGTGGTCTGTTCAATAGAACTACATCTCCCTTTATTATGGCGGTCTGTTCAATAGAACTACATATCCCTTTATCATGGTGGTCTGTTCAATAGAACTACATCTCCCTTTATTATGGTGGTCTGTTCAATAGAACTACATCTCCCTTTATTATGGTGGTCTGTTCAATAGAACTACATCTCCCTTTATTATGGTGGTCTGTTCAATAGAACTACATCTCCCTTTATTATGGCGGTCTGTTCAATAGAACTACATCTCCCTTTATTATGGTGATCTGTTCAATAGAACTACATCTCCCTTTATTATGGTGGTCTGTTCAATAGAACTACATATCCCTTTATTATGGTGGTCTGTTCAATAGAACTACATCTCCCTTTATTATGGCGGTCTGTTCAATAGAACTACATCTCCCTTTATTATGGTGGTCTGTTCAATAGAACTACATCTCCCTTTATTATGGTGGTCTGTTCAATAGAACTACATATCCCTTTATTATGGTGGTCTGTTCAATAGAACTACATATCCCTTTATCATGGTGGTCTGTTCAATAGAACTACATCTCCCTTTATTATGGTGGTCTGTTCAATAGAACTACATCTCCCTTTATTATGGTGGTCTGTTCAATAGAACTACATCTCCCTTTATTATGGCGGTCTGTTCAATAGAACTACATCTCCCTTTATTATGGTGATCTGTTCAATAGAACTACATCTCCCTTTATTATGGTGGTCTGTTCAATAGAACTACATATCCCTTTATTATGGTGGTCTGTTCAATATAACTACATATCCCTTTATTATGGTGGTCTGTTCAATATAACTACATATCCCTTTATTATGGTGGTCTGTTCAATAGAACTACATATCCCTTTATTATGGCGGTCTGTTCAATAGAACTACATATCCCTTTATTATGGCGGTCTGTTCAATAGAACTACATCTCCCTTTATTATGGCGGTCTGTTCAATAGAACTACATATCCCTTTATTATGGCGGTCTGTTCAATAGAACTACATCTCCCTTTATTATGGTGGTCTGTTCAATAGAACTACATCTCCCTTTATTATGGTGGTCTGTTCAATAGAACTACATATCCCTTTATTATGGCGGTCTGTTCAATAGAACTACGTCTCCAGAAATCTGACACAGCGTCACTTTGTGACATGTTTCCTGCTTCCCATCTTTCTTTGTTCTTCATGGTACCAATGTGGTTCTGTGGTGTGATTGTTCTACATCGTACCAATGTGGTTCTATGGTGTGATTGTTCTACATGGTACCAATGTGGTTCTGTGGTGTGATTGTTCTACATGGTACCAATGTGGTTCTGTGGTGTGATTGTTCTACATGGTACCAATGTGGTTCTGTGGTGTGATTGTTCTACATGGTACCAATGTGGTTCTGTGGTGTGATTGTTCTACATGGTACCAATGTGGTTCTGTGGTGTGATTGTTCTACATGGTACCAATGTGGTTCTGTGGTGTGATTGTTCTACATGGTACCAATGTGGTTCTGTGGTGTGATTGTTCTACATGGTACCAATGTGGTTCTGTGGTGTGATTGTTCTACATGGTACCAATGTGGTTCTGTGGTGTGATTGTTCTACATGGTACCAATGTGGTTCTGTGGTGTGATTGTTCTACATGGTACCAATGTGGTTCTGTGGTGTGATTGTTCTACATGGTACCAATGTAGTTCTGTGGTGTGATTGTTCTACATGGTACCAATGTGGTTCTGTGGTGTGATTTTTCTACATGGTACCAATGTGGTTCTGTGGTGTGATTGTTCTACATGCTACCAATGTGGTTCTGTGGTGTGATTGTTCTACATGGTACCAATGTGGTTCTGTGGTGTGATTGTTCTACATGGTACCAATGTGGTTCTATGGTGTGATTGTTCTACATGGTACCAATGTGGTTCTGTGGTGTGATTGTTCTACATGGTACCAATGTGGTTCTATGGTGTGATTGTTCTACATGGTACCAATGTGGTTCTGTGGTGTGATTGTTCTACATGGTACCAATGTGGTTCTGTGGTGTGATTGTTCTACATGGTACCAATGTGGTTCTGTGGTGTGATTGTTCTACATGGTACCAATGTGGTTCTGTGGTGTGATTGTTCTACATGGTACCAATGTGGTTCTGTGGTGTGATTGTTCTACGTCGTACCAATGTGGTTCTGTGGTGTGATTGTCTCCAGATGGATGCGGTGAACCGTAGCTGCGTGGTGTGATTGTTCTGTGGTGTGATTGTCTCCAGATGGATGCGGTGAACCGTAGCTGCGTGGTGTGATTGTTCTGTGGTGTGATTGTCTCCAGATGGATGCGGTGAACCGTAGCTGCGTGGTGTGATTGTTCTGTGGTGTGATTGCCTCCAGATGGATGTGGTGAACCGTAGCTGCGTGGTGTGATTGTTCTGTGGTGTGATTGCCTCCAGATGGATGCGGTGAACCGTAGCTGCGTGGTGTGATTGTTCTGTGGTGTGATTGTTCTGTGGTGTGATTGCCTCCAGATGGATGCGGTGAACCGTAGCTGCGTGGTGTGATTGTTCTGTGGTGTGATTGTCTCCAGATGGATGCGGTGAACCGTAGCTGCGTGGTGTGATTGTTCTGTGGTGTGATTGCCTCCAGATGGATGTGGTGAACCGTAGCTGCGTGGTGTGATTGTTCTGTGGTGTGATTGCCTCCAGATGGATGCGGTGAACCGTAGCTGCGTGGTGTGATTGTTCTGTGGTGTGATTGCCTCCAGATGGATGCGGTGAACCGTAGCTGCGTGGTGTCCGCCGTGTTCGGGACCAACCAGGTTCACCTGGTGGGGAAGTTCCCCTCCCACTACCCCAACAATGCTGCTCCTTCCTTCCAGTTCATCTCCCCGACCACCATCCCCACCGCCATGAGGACCAAGATACAGAAGGTGACCGGGGGTGTGTGTGTGTGTGTGTGTGTGTGTGTGTCGTGTGTGTGTGTGTGTGTGTGCCTGTATCGTGTGTGTGTGTGTGCCTGTATCGTGTGTGTGTCTGTATCGTGTCTGTATCGTGTGTATGTGTGTGTGTGCCTGTATGGTGTGTGTGCCTGTATGGTGTGTGTGTGTGTGTGTGTGTGTGCCTGTATCGTGTGTGTGCGTCTGTCTCCCTCTCTCTCCTCACAGTTGTATCTCCTCTGTGTAGTCTGTCACCCTCTCTCTCCTCACAGTTGTATCTCCTCTGTGTAGTCTGTCTCCCTCTCTCTCCTCACAGTTGTATCTCCTCTGTGTAGTCTGTCTCCCTCTCTCTCCTCACAGTTGTATCTCCTCTGTGTAGTCTGTCTCCCTCTCTCTCCTCACATCTCCTCTGTGTAGTCTGTCTCCCTCTCTCTCCTCACATCTCCTCTGTGTAGTCTGTCTCCCTCTCTCTCCTCACAGTTGTATCTCCTCTGTGTAGTCTGTCTCCCTCTCTCTCCTCACAGTTGTATCTCCTCTGTGTAGTCTGTCACCCTCTCTCTCCTCACAGTTGTATCTCCTCTGTGTAGTCTGTCTCCCTCTCTCTCCTCACATCTCCTCTGTGTAGTCTGTCTCCCTCTCTCTCCTCACAGTTGTATCTCCTCTGTGTAGTCTGTCTCCCTCTCTCTCCTCACATCTCCTCTGTGTAGTCTGTCACCCTCTCTCTCCTCACATCTCCTCTGTGTAGTCTGTCTCCCTCTCTCTCCTCACATCTCCTCTGTGTAGTCTGTCACCCTCTCTCTCCTCACAGTTGTATCTCCTCTGTGTAGTCTGTCTCCCTCTCTCTCCTCACAGTTGTATCTCCTCTGTGTAGTCTGTCTCCCTCTCTCTCCTCACAGTTGTATCTCCTCTGTGTAGTCTGTCACCCTCTCTCTCCTCACAGTTCTATCTCCTCTGTGTAGTCTGTCACCCTCTCTCTCCTCACAGTTGTATCTCCTCTGTGTAGTCTGTCTCCCTCTCTCTCCTCACATCTCCTCTGTGTAGTCTGTCTCCCTCTCTCTCCTCACAGTTGTATCTCCTCTGTGTAGTCTGTCTCCCTCTCTCTCCTCACATCTCCTCTGTGTAGTCTGTCTCCCTCTCTCTCCTCACAGTTGTATCTCCTCTGTGTAGTCTGTCACCCTCTCTCTCCTCACATCTCCTCTGTGTAGTCTGTCACCCTCTCTCTCCTCACATCTCCTCTGTGTAGTCTGTCTCCCTCTCTCTCCTCACATCTCCTCTGTGTAGTCTGTCACCCTCTCTCTCCTCACAGTTGTATCTCCTCTGTGTAGGTCCTGACTGACACGTCACTGCAGAAGGTCAAGAGGAATCAGAACTGTCTGGAGCCCTGTGTTAGACAGCTGGTGTCCTGTCTAGAGTCTTACATGGTGAGACACATTTTAAATACTTTTTTAAAAAATCCGCCAATCGCATTACATCAAGAAGGATTCAAACATTTCAAAGGTCTTGGACACTCGTGGACAATGTTCCCTCTAAGCTGCTCTCTGCCGTGCACCTCTTGCACAGAGATGCAAGAGATGGAACTTCACTGAGTTCGTCCCATTAGTTTACACTATATAGATCCATGTTTAATCATTAGTTTACACTATATAGATCCATGTTTTATCATTAGTTTACACTATATAGATCCATGTTTTATCATTAGTCTACACTATATAGATCCATGTTTTATCATTAGTTCACATTATATAGATCCATGTTTTATCATTAGTTTACACTATATAGATCCATGTTTTATCATTAGTTTACACTATAGTGATCCATGTTTTATCATTAGTCTACACTATATAGATCCATGTTTTATCATTAGTTTACACTATATAGATCCATGTTTTACCATTAGTTTACACTATATAGATCCATGTTTTATCATTAGTTTACACTATATAGATCCATGTTTTACCATTAGTTTACACTATATAGATCCATGTTTTACCATTAGTTTACACTATATAGATCCATGTTTTACCATTAGTTTACACTATATAGATCCATGTTTTACCATTAGTTTACACTATATAGATCCATGTTTTACCATTAGTTTACACTATATAGATCCATGTTTTACCATTAGTTTACACTATATAGATCCATGTTTTACCATTAGTTTACACTATATAGATCCATGTTTTACCATTAGTTTACACTATATAGATCCATGTTTTAATCATTAGTTTACACTATATAGATCCATGTTTTACCATTAGTTTACACTATATAGATCCATGTTTTACCATTAGTTTACACTATATAGATCCATGTTTTACCATTAGTTTACACTATATAGATCCATGTTTTAATCATTAGTTTACACTATATAGATCCATGTTTTACCATTAGTTTACACTATATAGATCCATGTTTTACCATTAGTTTACACTATATAGATCCATGTTTTAATCATTAGTTTACACTATATAGATCCATGTTTTATCATTAGTTTACACTATATAGATCCATGTTTTATCATTAGTTTACACTATATAGATCCATGTTTTAATCATTAGTTTACACTATATAGATCCATGTTTTACCATTAGTTTACACTATATAGATCCATGTTTTATCATTAGTTTACACTATATAGATCCATGTTTTAATCATTAGTTTACACTATATAGATCCATGTTTTATCATTAGTTTACACTATATAGATCCATGTTTTAATCATTAGTTTACACTATATAGATCCATGTTTTAATCATTAGTTTACACTATATAGATCCATGTTTTACCATTAGTTTACACTATATAGATCCATGTTTTATCATTAGTTTACACTATATAGATCCATGTTTTAATCATTAGTTTACACTATATAGATCCATGTTTTAATCATTAGTTTACACTATATAGATCCATGTTTTAATCATTAGTTTACACTATATAGATCCATGTTTTACCATTAGTTTACACTATATAGATCCATGTTTTAATCATTAGTTTACACTATATAGATCCATGTTTTAATCATTAGTTTACACTATATAGATCCATGTTTTAATCATTAGTTTACACTATATAGATCCATGTTTTACCATTAGTTTACACTATATAGATCCATGTTTTAATCATTAGTTTACACTATATAGATCCATGTTTTAATCATTAGTTTACACTATATAGATCCATGTTTTAATCATTAGTTTACACTATATAGATCCATGTTTTACCATTAGTTTACACTATATAGATCCATGTTTTAATCATTAGTTTACACTATATAGATCCATGTTTTAATCATTAGTTTACACTATATAGATCCATGTTTTAATCATTAGTTTACACTATATAGATCCATGTTTTACCATTAGTTTACACTATATAGATCCATGTTTTAATCATTAGTTTACACTATATAGATCCATGTTTTAATCATTAGTTTACACTATATAGATCCATGTTTTAATCATTAGTTTACACTATATAGATCCATGTTTTACCATTAGTTTACACTATATAGATCCATGTTTTAATCATTAGTTTACACTATATAGATCCATGTTTTAATCATTAGTTTACACTATATAGATCCATGTTTTACCATTAGTTTACACTATATAGATCCATGTTTTAATCATTAGTTTACACTATATAGATCCATGTTTTAATCATTAGTTTACACTATATAGATCCATGTTTTACCATTAGTTTACACTATATAGATCCATGTTTTACCATTAGTTTACACTATATAGATCCATGTTTTACCATTAGTTTACACTATATAGATCCATGTTTTACCATTAGTTTACACTATATAGATCCATGTTTTACCATTAGTTTACACTATATAGATCCATGTTTTATCATTAGTTTACACTATAGTGATCCATGTTTTATCATTAGTTTACACTGTATAGATCCATGTTTTAATCATTAGTTTACACTATATAGATCCATGTTTTACCATTAGTTTACACTATATAGATCCATGTTTTATCATTAGTTTACACTATATAGATCCATGTTTTATCATTAGTTTACACTATATAGATCCATGTTTTATCATTAGTTTACACTGTATAGATCCATGTTTTATCATTAGTTTACACTATATAGATCCATGTTTTATCATTAGTCTACACTATATAGATCCATGTTTTACCATTAGTTTACACTATATGGATCCATGTTTTACCATTAGTTTACACTATATAGATCCATGTTTTATCATTAGTTTACACTATATAGATCCATGTTTTATCATTAGTCTACACTATATAGATCCATGTTTTACCATTAGTTTACACTATATAGATCAATGTTTTACCATTAGTTTACACTATATAGATCCATGTTTTTTCTGTGATAGAATCGACATTATATCAACCCCTTTTCATTGCAACAAACCAAAAACAAATCTAACTTTTCCAGATTGAGTCTGTGGTTTTGTTGTAGGCGGAGCCAGAGCGGTAGTGAGTAGAATTCTATTGGCGGGGGGTGTGGCCCACAAGTGGTCTTTCGACCACCCGCCAGTGAATGAGCTTTTCAGATCAGTTCGGAGTGTAGAGCCGACCACATTTGTTGATATTCTTTGCTAATTAGCGAGTGATTAGCCCAGTTTTCTATGAGTACAGTTCAGTAATGGGGAGTTACTGCTTTCTTCAAGACTGCCGACCGACCAACACGCATTTTGCGTGGCAACTACGCGATTCTCTGTCCATGTACGCAGGTACGAGTTCCGTGTTAAAAGTATGCAGAAATTAACAGGGCCTGTTTTTTTTTGTTTTTTTTAACTTTTTACTTAAAAATAAATCCACTTGAGTAAATCTAACATCCCGATTCTCGAGCTGCAACGCACAGACATGTACGGCGTTTGTGTCAACGGACATGTATCCATTATTACTGGAGGTAGCCTTCACTGAACACCTCATATTGTAGACCTGAACACCTCATATAGACTACTGTAGACCTGAACACCTCATATATACTACTGTAGACCTGAACACCTCATATAGACTACTGTAGACCTGAACACCTCATATAGACTACTGTAGACCTGAACACCTCATATAGACTACTGTAGACCTGAACACCTCATATAGACTACTGTAGACCTGAACACCTCATATAGACTACTGTAGACCTGAACACCTCATATAGACTACTGTAGACCTGAACACCTCATATAGACTACTGTAGACCTGAACACCTCATATAGACTACTGTAGACCTGAACACCTCATATAGACTACTGTAGACCTGAACACCTCATATAGACTACTGTAGACCTGAACACCTCATATAGACTACTGTAGACCTGAACACCTCATATAGACTACTGTAGACCTGAACACCTCATATAGACTACTGTAGACCTGAACACCTCATATATACTACTGTAGACCTGAACACCTCATATAGACTACTGTAGACCTGAACACCTCATATAGACTACTGTAGACCTGAACACCTCATATAGACTACTGTAGACCTGAACACCTCATATATACTACTGTAGACCTGAACACCTCATATAGACTACTGTAGACCTGAACACCTCATATAGACTACTGTAGACCTGAACACCTCATATAGACTACTGTAGACCTGAACACCTCATATAGACTACTGTAGACCTGAACACCTCATATAGACTACTGTAGACCTGAACACCTCATATAGACTACTGTAGACCTGAACACCTCATATAGACTACTGTAGACCTGAACACCTCATATAGACTACTGTAGACCTGAACACCTCATATAGACTACTGTAGACCTGAACACCTCATATAGACTACTGTAGACCTGAACACCTCATATATACTACTGTAGACCTGAACACCTCATATAGACTACTGTAGACCTGAACACCTCATATAGACTACTGTAGACCTGAACACCTCATATAGACTACTGTAGACCTGAACACCTCATATATACTACTGTAGACCTGAACACCTCATATAGACTACTGTAGACCTGAACACCTCATATAGACTACTGTAGACCTGAACACCTCATATAGACTACTGTAGACCTGAACACCTCATATAGACTACTGTAGACCTGAACACCTCATATAGACTACTGTAGACCTGAACACCTCATATAGACTACTGTAGACCTGAACACCTCATATAGACTACTGTAGACCTGAACACCTCATATATACTACTGTAGACCTGAACACCTCATATAGACTACTGTAGACCTGAACACCTCATATAGACTACTGTAGACCTGAACACCTCATATAGACTACTGTAGACCTGAACACCTCATATAGACTACTGTAGACCTGAACACCTCATATAGACTACTGTAGACCTGAACACCTCATATTGTAGACCTGAACACCTCATATAGACTACTGTAGGCCTGAACACCTCATATAGACTACTGTAGACCTGAACACCTCATATAGACTACTGTAGACCTGAACACCTCATATAGACTACTGTAGACCTGAACACCTCATATATACTACTGTAGACCTGAACACCTCATATATACTACTGTAGACCTGAACACCTCATATAGACTACTGTAGACCTGAACACCTCATATAGACTACTGTAGACCTGAACACCTCATATAGACTACTGTAGACCTGAACACCTCATATAGACTACTGTAGACCTGAACACCTCATATTGTAGACCTGAACACCTCATATAGACTACTGTAGACCTGAACACCTCATATAGACTACTGTAGACCTGAACACCTCATATAGACTACTGTAGACCTGAACACCTCATATAGACTACTGTAGACCTGAACACCTCATATTGTAGACCTGAACACCTCATATAGACTACTGTAGACCTGAACACCTCATATAGACTACTGTAGACCTGAACACCTCATATAGACTACTGTAGACCTGAACACCTCATATATACTACTGTAGACCTGAACACCTCATATATACTACTGTAGACCTGAACACCTCATATAGACTACTGTAGACCTGAACACCTCATATAGACTACTGTAGACCTGAACACCTCATATAGACTACTGTAGACCTGAACACCTCATATAGACTACTGTAGACCTGAACACCTCATATTGTAGACCTGAACACCTCATATAGACTACTGTAGACCTGAACACCTCATATAGACTACTGTAGACCTGAACACCTCATATTGTAGACCTGAACACCTCATATAGACTACTGTAGACCTGAACACCTCATATTGTAGACCTGAACACCTCATATAGACTACTGTAGACCTGAACACCTCATATAGACTACTGTAGACCTGAACACCTCATATAGACTACTGTAGACCTGAACACCTCATATTGTAGACCTGAACACCTCATATAGACTACTGTAGACCTGAACACCTCATATAGACTACTGTAGACCTGAACACCTCATATAGACTACTGTAGACCTGAACACCTCATATAGACTACTGTAGACCTGAACACCTCATATTGTAGACCTGAACACCTCATATAGACTACTGTAGACCTGAACACCTCATATAGACTACTGTAGACCTGAACACCTCATATAGACTACTGTAGACCTGAACACCTCATATATACTACTGTAGACCTGAACACCTCATATATACTACTGTAGACCTGAACACCTCATATAGACTACTGTAGACCTGAACACCTCATATAGACTACTGTAGACCTGAACACCTCATATAGACTACTGTAGACCTGAACACCTCATATAGACTACTGTAGACCTGAACACCTCATATTGTAGACCTGAACACCTCATATAGACTACTGTAGACCTGAACACCTCATATAGACTACTGTAGACCTGAACACCTCATATAGACTACTGTAGACCTGAACACCTCATATATACTACTGTAGACCTGAACACCTCATATATACTACTGTAGACCTGAACACCTCATATAGACTACTGTAGACCTGAACACCTCATATATACTACTGTAGACCTTCACTGAACACCTCATATAGACTACTGTAGACCTCAACACCTCATATAGACTACTGTAGACCTGAACACCTCATATAGACTACTGTAGACCTGAACACCTCATATAGACTACTGTAGACCTGAACACCTCATATAGACTACTGTAGACCTGAACACCTCATATAGACTACTGTAGACCTGAACACCTCATATAGACTACTGTAGACCTGAACACCTCATATAGACTACTGTAGACCTGAACACCTCATATAGACTACTGTAGACCTGAACACCTCATATAGACTACTGTAGACCTCAACACCTCATATAGACTACTGTAGACCTGAACACCTCATATATACTACTGTAGACCTTCACTGAACACCTCATATAGACTACTGTAGACCTGAACACCTCATATAGACTACTGTAGACCTGAACACCTCATATAGACTACTGTAGACCTGAACACCTCATATATACTACTGTAGACCTTCACTGAACACCTCATATAGACTACTGTAGACCTGAACACCTCATATAGACCACTGTAGACCTGAACACCTCATATAGACTACTGTAGTCCTGAACACCTCATATAGACTACTGTAGACCTGAACACCTCATATAGACTACTGTAGACCTGAACACCTCATGTAGACTACTGTAGACCTGAACACCTCATGTAGATTACTGTAGACCTGAACACCTCATATAGACTACTGTAGACCTGAACACCTCATATAGACTACTGTAGACCTGAACACCTCATATAGACTACTGTAGACCTGAACACCTCATATAGACTACTGTAGACCTGAACACCTCATATAGACTACTGTAGACCTTCACTGAACACCTCATATAGACTACTGTAGACCTGAACACCTCATATAGACTACTGTAGACCTGAACACCTCATATAGACTACTGTAGACCTGAACACCTCATATATACTACTGTAGACCTTCACTGAACACCTCATATAGACTACTGTAGACCTGAACACCTCATATAGACCACTGTAGACCTGAACACCTCATATAGACTACTGTAGTCCTGAACACCTCATATAGACTACTGTAGACCTGAACACCTCATATAGACTACTGTAGACCTGAACACCTCATGTAGACTACTGTAGACCTGAACACCTCATGTAGATTACTGTAGACCTGAACACCTCATATAGACTACTGTAGACCTGAACACCTCATATAGACTACTGTAGACCTGAACACCTCATATAGACTACTGTAGACCTGAACACCTCATATAGACTACTGTAGACCTGAACACCTCATATAGACTACTGTAGACCTGAACACCTCATATAGACTACTGTAGACCTGAACACCTCATATAGACTACTGTAGACCTGAACACCACATATAGACTACTGTAGACCTGAACACCTCATATAGACTACTGTAGACCTGAACACCTCATATAGACTACTGTAGACCTGAACACCTCATATAGACTACTGTAGACCTGAACACCTCATATAGACTACTGTAGACCTGAACACCACATATAGACTACTGTAGACCTGAACACCTCATATAGACTACTGTAGGCCTGAACACCTCATATAGACTACTGTAGACCTGAACACCTCATATATACTACTGTAGACCTGAACACCTCATATATACTACTGTAGACCTTCACTGAACACCTCATATAGACTACTGTAGACCTGAACACCTCATATATACTACTGTAGACCTGAACACCTCATATATACTACTGTAGACCTGAACACCTCATATAGACTACTGTAGACCTGAACACCTCATGTAGACTACTGTAGACCTGAACACCTCATATAGACTACTGTAGGCCTGAACACCTCATATAGACTACTGTAGACCTGAACACCTCATATATACTACTGTAGACCTGAACACCTCATATATACTACTGTAGACCTTCACTGAACACCTCATATAGACTACTGTAGACCTGAACACCTCATATAGACTACTGTAGACCTGAACACCTCATATAGACTACTGTAGACCTGAACACCTCATATAGACTACTGTAGACCTGAACACCTCATATAGACTGCTGTAGACCTTCACTGAACACCTCATATAGACTACTGTAGACCTCAACACCTCATATAGACTACTGTAGACCTGAACACCTCATATAGACTACTGTAGGCCTGAACACCTCATATAGACTACTGTAGACCTGAACACCTCATATATACTACTGTAGACCTGAACACCTCATATATACTACTGTAGACCTTCACTGAACACCTCATATAGACTACTGTAGACCTGAACACCTCATATAGACTACTCTAGACCTCAACACCTCATATAGACTAGTGTAGACCTCAACACCTCATATAGACTAGTGTAGACCTCAACACCTCATATAGACTAGTGTAGACCTCAACACCTCATATAGACTAGTGTAGACCTCAACACCTCATATAGACTACTGTAGACTATATCATAGAAATCAAAAGCTGTTTCCATGTGAACATGTTATGGGACTTGATCCATTGGTTTTGTTAGTAGGGCCACACTATGCTCCAATAGCCACAATAACCTATTGGCTACTGTCTAAAACTGTCAGGGTCCTGTCTAAAACTGTCAGGGCACAGCCTATTGGCTACTGTCTAAAACTGTCAGGGTACAGCCTATTGGCTACTGTCTAAAACTGTCAGGGTACAGCCTATTGGCTACTGTCTAAAACTGTCAGGGTACAGCCTATTGGCTACTGTCTAAAACTGTCAGGGTACAGCCTATTGGCTACTGTCTAAAACTGTCAGGGTACAGCCTATTGGCTACTGTCTAAACGTTAGATTAGTTTTAGACAGGCCTGTAATCTGAAGGCCTCTTCTAGTTTTAGACAGGCCTGTAATCTGAAGGCCTCTTCTAGTCTTAGACAGGCCTGTAATCTGAAGGCCTCTTCTAGTCTTAGACAGGCCTGTAATCTGAAGGTCTCTTCTAGTCTTAGACAGGCCTGTAATCTGAAGGCCTCTTCTAGTCTTAGACAGGCCTGTAATCTGAAGGCCTCTTCTAGTCTTAGACAGGCCTGTAATCTGAAGGCCTCTTCTAGTCTTAGACAGGCCTGTAATCTGAAGGCCTCTTCTAGTCTTAGACAGGCCTGTAATCTGAAGGCCTCTTCTAGTCTTAGACAGGCCTGTAATCTGAAGGTCTCTTCTAGTCTTAGACAGGCCTGTAATCTGAAGGCCTCTTCTAGTCTTAGACAGGCCTGTAATCTGAAGGTCTCTTCTAGTCTTAGACAGGCCTGTAATCTGAAGGCCTCTTCTAGTCTTAGACAGGCCTGTAATCTGAAGGTCTCTTCTAGTCTTAGACAGGCCTGTAATCTGAAGGCCTCTTCTAGTCTTAGACAGGCCTGTAATCTGAAGGCCTCTTCTAGTTTTAGACAGGCCTGTAATCTGAAGGCCACTTCTAGTCTTAGACAGGCCTGTAATCTGAAGGCCTCTTCTAGTCTAAGGGGGGCTGTCCCAGCAGGATACGAGGGGCTGTCCCAGCAGGATACGAGGGGCTGTCCCATAACAGTCTGTATTCTCTGTTCTCGCTCCGTAGACCCAGGAGGATGGTAGTGCTGCCAACCCGTACGTCCTGTCTAACCCCGTGACCCCTGCTCTGCCAGCCTTCCCCCGGGTCACCAACACCTACGGCTCCTACCAGGATGCCAACATCCCCTTTCCTCGTACATCCGGGGCTCGCTTCTGTGGTACCGGCTGCCTGGTGTACTTCACAAGACCCATCACTATGCACCGCTCTGTACCGCCCACCGAGCCCACACCCAGGTACCCTTTATACTGCTGCTCTGTGTGTCCCTGTCAGCCCTGTCTCTGTACCGCCCCACACCCAGGTACCCTTTATACTGCTGCTCTGTGTGTGTCCCTGTCGGCCCTGTCTCTGTACCAACCCACACCCAGGTACCCTTTATACTGCTGCTCTGTGTGTCCCTGTCAGCCCTGTCTCTGTACCTACCCACACCCAGGTACCCTTTATACTGCTGCTCTGTGTGTGTCCCTGTCGTCCCTGTCTCTGTACCAACCCACACCCAGGTACCCTTTATACTGCTGCTCTGTGTGTCCCTGTCGTCCCTGTCTCTGTACCAACCCACACCCAGGTACCCTTTATACTGCTGCTCTGTGTGTCCCTGTCGGCCCTGTCTCTGTACCAACCCACACCCATGTACCCTTTATACTGCTGCTCTGTGTGTGTCCCTGTCGGCCCTGTCTCTGTACCAACCCACACCCAGGTACCCTTTATACTGCTGCTCTGTGTGTCCCTGTCGGTCCTGTCTCTGTACCAACCCACACCCAGGTACCCTTTATACTGCTGCTCTGTGTGTGTCCCTGTCGGCCCTGTCTCTGTACCAACCCACACCCAGGTACCCTTTATACTGCTGCTCTGTGTGTGTCCCTGTCAGCCCTGTCTCTGTACCAACCCACACCCAGGTACCCTTTATACTGCTGCTCTGTGTGTGTCCCTGTCGGCCCTGTCTCTGTACCAACCCACACCCAGGTACCCTTTATACTGCTGCTCTGTGTGTGTCCCTGTCGGCCCTGTCTCTGTACCAACCCACACCCAGGTACCCTTTATACTGCTGCTCTGTGTGTCCCTGTCAGCCCTGTCTCTGTACCAACCCACACCCAGGTACCCTTTATACTGCTGCTCTATGTGTGTCCCTGTCGGCCCTGTCTCTGTACCAACCCACACCCAGGTACCCTTTATACTGCTGCTCTGTGTGTGTCCCTGTCAGCCCTGTCTCTGTACCGCCCACACCCAGGTACCCTTTATACTGCTGCTCTGTGTGTGTCCCTGTCGGCCCTGTCTCTGTACCAACCCACACCCAGGTACCCTTTATACTGCTGCTCTGTGTGTCCCTGTCGGTCCTGTCTCTGTACCAACCCACACCCAGGTACCCTTTATACTGCTGCTCTGTGTGTCCCTGTCGGCCCTGTCTCTTTACCAACCCACACCCAGGTACCCTTTATACTGCTGCTCTGTGTGTCCCTGTCAGCCCTGTCTCTGTACCAACCCACACCCAGGTACCCTTTATACTGCTGCTCTGTGTGTGTCCCTGTCGGCCCTGTCTCTGTACCAACCCACACCCAGGTACCCTTTATACTGCTGCTCTGTGTGTCCCTGTCAGCCCTGTCTCTGTACCAACCCACACCCAGGTACCCTTTATACTGCTGCTCTGTGTGTGTCCCTGTCAGCCCTGTCTCTGTACCGCCCACCGAGCCCACACCCAGGTACCCTTTATACTGCTGCTCTGTGTGTGTCCCTGTCGGCCCTGTCTCTGTACCAACCCACACCCAGGTACCCTTTATACTGCCGCTCTGTGTGTGTCCCTGTCAGCCCTGTCTCTGTACCAACCCACACCCAGGTACCCTTTATACTGCTGCTCTGTGTGTCCCTGTCGGCCCTGTCTCTGTACCAACCCACACCCAGGTACCCTTTATACTGCTGCTCTGTGTGTGTCCCTGTCAGCCCTGTCTCTGTACCAACCCACATCCAGGTACCCTTTATACTGCTGCTCTGTGTGTCCCTGTCGGCCCTGTCTCTGTACCGCCCCACACCCAGGTACCCTTTATACTGCTGCTCTGTGTGTCCCTGTCGGCCCTGTCTCTGTACCAACCCACACCCAGGTACCCTTTATACTGCTGCTCTGTGTGTCCCTGTCGGCCCTGTCTCTGTACCAACCCACACCCAGGTACCCTTTATACTGCTGCTCTGTGTGTCCCTGTCGGCCCTGTCTCTGTACCAACCCACACCCAGGTACCCTTTATACTGCTGCTCTGTGTGTCCCTGTCGGCCCTGTCTCTGTACCAACCCACACCCAGGTACCCTTTATACTGCTGCTCTGTGTGTGTCCCTGTCGGCCCTGTCTCTGTACCAACCCACACCCAGGTACCCTTTATACTGCTGCTCTGTGTGTCCCTGTCAGCCCTGTCTCTGTACCAACCCACACCCAGGTACCCTTTATACTGCTGCTCTGTGTGTGTCCCTGTCGGCCCTGTCTCTGTACCAACCCACACCCAGGTACCCTTTATACTGCTGCTCTGTGTGTCCCTGTCAGCCCTGTCTCTGTACCAACCCACACCCAGGTACCCTTTATACTGCTGCTCTGTGTGTCCCTGTCGGCCCTGTCTCTGTACCAACCCACACCCAGGTACCCTTTATACTGCTGCTCTGTGTGTGTCCCTGTCGGCCCTGTCTCTGTACCAACCCACACCCAGGTACCCTTTATACTGCTGCTCTGTGTGTCCCTGTCGGCCCTGTCTCTGTACCAACCCACACCCAGGTACCCTTTATACTGCTGCTCTGTGTGTGTCCCTGTCGGCCCTGTCTCTGTACCAACCCACACCCAGGTACCCTTTATACTGCTGCTCTGTGTGTCCCTGTCAGCCCTGTCTCTGTACCGCCCCACACCCAGGTACCCTTTATACTGCTGCTCTGTGTGTCCCTGTCGGCCCTGTCTCTGTACCAACCCACACCCAGGTACCCTTTATACTGCTGCTCTGTGTGTGTCCCTGTCGGCCCTGTCTCTGTACCAACCCACACCCAGGTACCCTTTATACTGCTGCTCTGTGTGTCCCTGTCAGCCCTGTCTCTGTACCAACCCACACCCAGGTACCCTTTATACTGCTGCTCTGTGTGTGTCCCTGTCAGCCCTGTCTCTGTACCAACCCACACCCAGGTACCCTTTATACTGCTGCTCTGTGTGTGTCCCTGTCGGCCCTGTCTCTGTACCAACCCACACCCAGGTACCCTTTATACTGCTGCTCTGTGTGTGTCCCTGTCGGCCCTGTCTCTGTACCAACCCACACCCAGGTACCCTTTATACTGCTGCTCTGTGTGTCCCTGTCAGCCCTGTCTCTGTACCAACCCACACCCAGGTACCCTTTATACTGCTGCTCTGTGTGTCCCTGTCGGCCCTGTCTCTGTACCAACCCACACCCAGGTACCCTTTATACTGCTGCTCTGTGTGTCCCTGTCGGCCCTGTCTCTGTACCAACCCATACCCAGGTACCCTTTATACTGCTGCTCTGTGTGTCCCTGTCAGCCCTGTCTCTGTACCAACCCACACCCAGGTACCCTTTATACTGCTGCTCTGTGTGTGTCCCTGTCAGCCCTGTCTCTGTACCAACCCACACCCAGGTACCCTTTATACTGCTGCTCTGTGTGTCCCTGTCGGCCCTGTCTCTGTACCGCCCACCGAGCCCACACCCAGGTACCCTTTATACTGCTGCTCTGTGTGTCCCTGTCAGCCCTGTCTCTGTACCAACCCACACCCAGGTACCCTTTATACTGCTGCTCTGTGTGTCCCTGTCGGCCCTGTCTCTGTACCAACCCACACCCAGGTACCCTTTATACTGCTGCTCTGTGTGTCCCTGTCAGCCCTGTCTCTGTACCAACCCACACCCAGGTACCCTTTATACTGCTGCTCTGTGTGTGTCCCTGTCAGCCCTGTCTCTGTACCAACCCACACCCAGGTACCCTTTATACTGCTGCTCTGTGTGTGTCCCTGTCGGCCCTGTCTCTGTACCAACCCACACCCAGGTACCCTTTATACTGCTGCTCTGTGTGTCCCTGTCAGCCCTGTCTCTGTACCGCCCACACCCAGGTACCCTTTATACTGCTGCTCTGTGTGTCCCTGTCAGCCCTGTCTCTGTACCAACCCACACCCAGGTACCCTTTATACTGCTGCTCTGTGTGTCCCTGTCGGCCCTGTCTCTGTACCGCCCACCGAACCCACACCCAGGTACCCTTTATACTGCTGCTCTCCGTACCACAATGGGGTCCTTGTTAACCTGTCTCTGTGTGTCCCCAGGTCCCTGTCGGCCCTGTCTCCGTACCACAGTGGGGTCCTTGTTAACCTGTTTCTGTGTGTCCCCAGGTCCCTGTCGGCCCTGTCTCCGTACCACAGTGGGGTCCTTGTTAACCTGTCTCTGTGTGTCCCCAGGTCCCTGTCGGCCCTGTCTCCGTACCACAGTGGGGTCCTTGTTAACCTGTCTCTGTGTGTCCCCAGGTCCCTGTCGGCCCTGTCTCCGTACCACAGTGGGGTCCTTGTTAACCTGTCTCTGTGTGTCCCCAGGTCCCTGTCTCCGTACCACAGTGGGGTCCTTGTTAACCTGCCTCTGTGTCCTCAGGTCCCTGTCGGCCCTGTCTGCGTACCACAGTGGGGTCCTGACTCCTATGAAGATGCGTAGTGAGTCTCAGAGCTCTCTGAGGCTGTACAGCGGCAGCCCCACCCACACGGACAAGGACCACGTATCCATATCATCATTCTACTACAAAGAACGGGTGAGACACACTGGGGGCGTAGGACACACACTGGGGGGCGTAGGACACACACTGGGGGGCGTAGGACACACACTGGGGGGCGTAGGACACACTGGGGGGCGTAGGACACACTGGGGGCGTAGGACACACACTGGGGGGCGTAGGACACACTGGGGGCGTAGGACACACACTGGGGGGCGTAGGACACACTGGGGGCGTAGGACACACACTGGGGGGGCGTAGGACACACACTGGGGAGCGTAGGACACACACTGGGGGGGCGTAGGACACACACTGGGGGGCGTAGGACACACTGGGGGGCGTAGGACACACACTGGGGGGCGTAGGACACACACTGGGGGGCGTAGGACACTCACATACACAACACACACACAACTCACTCGCACACACAAAAGGGGGGATTGTGACAGGTTATGGCACTGAAAGGAAGAATATATGTCTGGAAAATGATAGTGACCATTTGTATTTATTATGGATCCCCATTAGTTCCTGTCAAGGCAGCAGCTACTCTTCCTGGGGTTTATTATGGATCCCCATTAGTTCCTGCCAAGGCAGCAGCTACTCTTCCTGGGGTTTATTATGGATCCCCATTAGTTCCTGTCAAAGCAGCAGCTACTCTTCCTGGGGTTTATTATGGACCCCCATTAGTTCCTGCCAAGGCAGCAGCTACTCTTCCTGGGGTTTATTATGGATCCCCATTAGTTCCTGCCAAGGCAGCAGCTACTCTTCCTGGGGTTTATTATGGACCCCCATTAGTTCCTGCCAAGGCAGCAGCTACTCTTCCTGGGGTTTATTATGGACCCCCATTAGTTCCTGCCAAGGCAGCAGCTACTCTTCCTGGGGTTTATTATGGACCCCCATTAGTTCCTGCCAAGGCAGCAGCTACTCTTCCTGGGGTTTATTATGGATCCCCATTAGTTCCTGCCAAGGCAGCAGCTACTCTTCCTGGGGTTTATTATGGACCCCCATTAGTTCCTGCCAAGGCAGCAGCTACTCTTCCTGGGGTTTATTATGGACCCCCATTAGTTCCTGCCAAGGCAGCAGCTACTCTTCCTGGGGTTTATTATGGACCCCCATTAGTTCCTGCCAAGGCAGCAGCTACTCTTCCTGGGGTTTATTATGGATCCCCATTAGTTCCTGCCAAGGCAGCAGCTACTCTTCCTGGGGTTTATTATGGATCCCCATTAGTTCCTGCCAAGGCAGCAGCTACTCTTCCTGGGGTTTATTATGGATCCCCATTAGTTCCTGCCAAGGCAGCAGCTACTCTTCCTGGGGTCCAAACACATTATATTACATATAAAACAAAAGATAAAACATTACATTTACATTACATTTAAGTCATTTAGCAGACGCTCTTATCCAGAGCGACTTACAAATTACATTATATACATTATTACACCACTACATATCTACAATACTAATGTATAATACCACCATATCTCTGAAACTCAATTAGATTACACCTTGATACATGGTTATAACATCTACAGAAGAGACAGAAATGCCAAAGGTGGAGGTGTTGCTGTTTATATTCAGAACCACATTCCTGTAAAGCTTAGAGCGGATCTCATGTTAAATACTGTTGAAGTAATATGGCTACAGGTTCATCTGCCTCACCTAAAGCCCATTCTGGTGGGAAGCTGCTATAGACCACCAAGTGCTAACAGTCAGTATCTGGATAACGTGTGAAATGCTTGACAATGTGTCACGTTCGTTTGAATGGACGGACCAAGAGTTCCACATCTTTTATTCAAGTGAAACGTTCAAACAAAAACAATAAACAAGCAACGAAACGTAAAGTACCGTAGTGCTACCTGCACATACACAAACAATATCCCACAAAGCAGGTGGGAACAATGGAGAACTTAAGTATGATCCCCAATTAGAGACAACGAACATCAGCTGCCTCTAATTGGGAACCGTACCAAGAGCACCAACATAGAAATGGAAAGACTAGAACACCCCCTAGTCACGCCCTGACCTACTATACCATGGAGAACAAAGGGCTCTCTATGGTCAGGGCATGACACAATGTATGTGATATCAACAGAGAAGTATATTTTCTGGGTGATGTTAAATATTGACTGGCTCTCATCAAACTGCCCACTCAAGAGAAAACTTCAAACTGTAACCAGTGTCTGCAACCTGGTTCAGGTTATCAGTCAACCTACCAGGCTAGTTACAAACAGCACAGGAATGAAATCATCAACATGTATGAAGTGAGTGTGAAAGAGGTGAAATAATTATTGTTGTCTATCAACAATGACAAGCCACCGGGGTCTGACAATCTGGATGGAAAATTACTGAGGATAATAGCGGACGAGATTGCCACTCCTATTTTCCACATTCTAGTAGGCGTAAATTAAAGATGTTGCAATATCGTACGCTATTATCCTCAGGCCTGGAGGGAAGCTAAAGTCATTCCGCTACCTAAGAATAGTAAAGCCCCTTTTACTGGCTCAAATAGCCGACCAATCAGCCTGTTACCTTAGTAAACACTATTTTCTCCAGATGTTTACTAGTAAACAAATTGACAACAGACTTTCAGCTTATAGGGAAGGACATTCAACAAGCACAGCAAATTACTGATGATTGGTTGAGAGAAATTGTGGAGGCTGTTTTGTTAGATTTCAGTGTGGATTTTGACATTATCGATCATAGTCTGCTGAACTATGATCGATAATGGAATTCCCCAGGGTAGCTGTTTAGGCCCCTTGCTTTTTTCAATCTTTACTAACGACATGGCACTGCCTTAACAACCCTATCAACAAGGAAGTCTCAACGCCAACGGTGAAGAGACGACTCCGGGATGCTGGCCTTCTAGGCAGAGTTCCTCTGTCCAGTGTCTGTGTTATTTTGCCCATCTTAATCTTTTCTTTTTATTGGCCAGTCTGAGATATGGCCAACTAGAAGGCCAGCATCCCGGAGTCGCCTCTTCACTGTTCGCATTGAGACTGGTGTTTTGTGGGTACTATTTAACTTCTCTGGGATATGTGGGATGGTCCCACCTCACCAACAGCCAGTGAAATTGCATGGCGCCAAATTCAAAAGAACAGAAATTCCATAATGAAAATTCCTCAAACATACAACTATTTTACACCATTTTAAAGATAAACTTGTTGTAAATCCAGCCACAGTGTCCGATTTTCAAAAAGGCTTTACTGCGAAAGCACACCAAACGATTGTTAGGTCAGTACCTAGTCACAGAAAAACACAGCCATTTTTCCAGCCAAGGAGAGGAGTCACAAAAAGCAGAAATAGAGATAAAATGAATCACTAACCTTTGATGATCTTCATCAGATGACACTCATAGGACTTCATGTTACACAATACATGTATGTTTTGTTCGATAAAGTTCATATTTATATCCAAAAATCTCAGTTTACATCGGCACGTTATTTTCAGTAGTTCCAAAACATGCAGTGATTTTGCAGAGAGCCACATCAATTTACAGAAATACTCATAATAAACATTGATAAAAGATACAACTGTTATGCATGGAATTTTAGATCCACTTCTCCTTAATGCAACCGCTGTGTCAGATTTCCCAAAAACTTTACGGAAAAAGCAAACCATGCTATAATCTGAGTACAGCGCTCAGACAACAAAACCAAGCCATACAGATATCCGCCATGTTGTGGAGTCAACAGAAGTCAGAAATAGCATTATAAATATAAATATTCACTTACCTTTGATGATCTTCATCAGAATGCACTCCCATGAATCCCAGTTCCACAATAAATGTTTGTTTTGTTCGATAATGTCCATCATTTATGTCCAAATACCTCCTTTTTTCTTGGCGCGTTTATCCCAGTAATCCAAATTCATGAGGCGCGATCACTAGGTCCAGACGAAAAGTCAAAAAAGTTCCGTTACAGTCCGTAGAAACATGTCAAACGATGTATAGAATCAATCTTTAGGATGTTTTTAACATAAATCTTCAATAATGTTCCAACCCGGAGAATTCCTTTATCTTCAGAAATGCAATGGAACGAAGGTCGCTCTCAAAAGAGCATGCGTGATCAGCTCATGCCACTCTGGCAGAGCCCTGACTCAATCAGCTCTCATTCCCCCTTCCTTCACAGTAGAAGCCTCAAACAAGGTTCTAAAGACTGTTGACATCTAGTGGAAGCCTTAGGAAGTGCAATATGACCCCATAGACACTGTATATTCGATAGGCAATGAGTTGAAAAACTACAAACCTCAGATTTCCCACTTCCTGGTTGGATTTTTTCTCAGGTTTTTGCCTGCCATATGAGTTATGTTATACTCACAGACATCATTCAAACAGTTTTCGAAACTTCAGAGTGTTTTCTATCCAAATCTACTTTTATGGCTGAGTATCAGACAGTTTACTCTGGGCACCTTTTCATCCAAGCTACTCAATACTGCCCCCCAGTCCCAAAGAAGTTAATGAAGCTGCCAGTTGAGGACTTGTGAGGTGTCTGTTTCTCAAACTAGACACTCTAATGTACTTGTCCTCTTGCTCAGTTGTGCACCAGGGCCTCCCACTCCTCTTTTTATTCTGGTTAGAGCCAGTTTGCACTGTTCTGTGAAGGGAGTAGTACACAGCGTTATACGAGATCTTCAGTTTCTTGGCAATTTCTCGCAAGAAATGACCTTCATTTCTCAGAACAAGAATAGGCTGACAAGTTTCAGAAGAAAGTTCTTTGTTTCTGGCCATTTTGAGCCTGTAATTGAACCCACAAATGCTGATGCTCCAGATACTCAACTAGTCTAAAGAAGGCCAGTTCTATTGCTTCTTTAATCAGAACAACAGTTTTCAGCTGTGCTAACATAATTGCAAAATCGTTTTCTAATGATCAATTAGCCTTTTAAAATTATAAACTTGGATTAGCTAACACAACGTGCCGTTGGAACACAGGAGTGATGGTTGCTGATAATGGGCCTCTCTACGCCTATGTAGATATTCCATAATAAATCTGTCGTTTCCTGCTACAATAGTCATTTACAACATAAAAAATTTCTACGCTGTATTTCTGATCAATTTCATGGTATGTTAATGGACAAAAAAACAAAACAAAAAAACAAGGACATTTCTAAGTGACCCCAAACTTTTGAACGGTAGTGTAGGTCATTAATTATACTGTAGTCTATAACTAGTAACTACCTAGGTCATTCATTATACTGTAGTCTATAACTAGTAACTACCTAGGTCATTCATTATACTGTAGTCTATAACTAGTAACTACCTAGTTCATTCATTATACTGTAGTCTATAACTAGTAACTACCTAGGTCATTCATTATACTGTAGTCTATAACTAGTAACTACCTAGGTCATTCATTATGCTGTAGTCTATAACTAGTAACTACCTAGTTCATTCATTATACTGTAGTCTATAACTAGTAACTACCTAGTTCATTCATTATACTGTAACTATAACTAGTAACTACCTAGGTCATTCATTATACTGTAGTCTATAACTAGTAACTACCTAGGTCATTCATTATACTGTAACTATAACTAGTAACTACCTAGTTCATTCATTATACTGTAACTATAACTAGTAACTACCTAGGTCATTCATTATACTGTAACTGTAACTAGTAACTACCTAGGTCATTCATTATACTGTAACTATAACTAGTAACTACCTAGTTCATTCATTATACTGTAACTAGTAACTACCTAGGTCATTCATTATACTGTAGTCTATAACTAGTAACTACCTAGTTCATTCATTATACTGTAACTGTAACTAGTAACTACCTAGGTCATTCATTATACTGTAGCTATAACTAGTAACTACCTAGTTCATTCATTATACTGTAGTCTATAACTAGTAACTACCTAGGTCATTCATTATACTGTAGCTATAACTAGTAACTACCTAGTTCATTCATTATACTGTAGTCTATAACTAGTAACTACCTAGTTCATTCATTATACTGTAGTCTATAACTAGTAACTACCTAGGTCATTCATTATACTGTAACTGTAACTAGTAACTACCTAGGTCATTCATTATACTGTAGCTATAACTAGTAACTACCTAGGTCATTCATTATACTGTAACTGTAACTAGTAACTACCTAGGTCATTCATTATACTGTAACTGTAACTAGTAACTACCTAGGTCATTCATTATACTGTAGCTATAACTAGTAACTACCTAGGTCATTCATTATACTGTAGCTATAACTAGTAACTACCTAGGTCATTCATTATACTGTAGTCTATAACTAGTAACTACCTAGGTCATTCATTATACTGTAACTGTAACTAGTAACTACCTAGGTCATTCATTATACTGTAGCTATAACTAGTAACTACCTAGGTCATTCATTATACTGTAACTAGTAACTACCTAGTTCATTCATTATACTGTAACTGTAACTAGTAACTACCTAGGTCATTCATTATACTGTAGCTATAACT